>NC_066581.1:51412198-51712198 GCF_024323335.1 Lathyrus oleraceus | reverse complement strand
AGCACCAGACAAACTGTCTTGGAAGTAGTGGATCAAGAGTTGATCGTTGTCGGTCTGCGTGGACATCTTTCTGGCATACATGACCAAGTGTGCCAAAGGACAAGTGTTCCCTTTATATTTTCAAAGTCTGGGACCTTGAATTTAACTGGTATTTTCACACCGGGAACTAGACAAAGTTCGGCTGCTGACTTGCCGAAGAGATCTTTGCCTCTAAGAGTTCTCAATTCCTTTCTCAGCTCGAGGAATTGATCGTTCATCGCATCCATTTTCTCATGTACATCTGAGCCCTCAGACGCTTCGGAGTGATAAATGGTGTCGTCTACCCTCGGCATGGTATGCACGACAGGAGGAACAGGAATAGGGACCGGGCTAGATGCCAGCATTTGAGCAAACGTTGGAGCTGGCAGATCAGGCATGAAGCCAGGAGGCATCCCCCAAGGAAAACCGGGAGGCATGGCATTTGGCTGATGGGCACTAACAGGCACCGATGAAGTAGTTATCTCAGATATAACAGTCCGCTGAACCGGAGTTGCTGGCTGAGGAGCTGGCTGATTCTGGGCAGCAAGAAGTTGCTCCATCAAGCGCCAAGTCTGGCGACTTCATCTCTCAACTCTGGTTCTCTTGTTCCAATTGCTCCATAATCCTTGCAGAGTTGACTCGCGTATAATACCGGTGAGTCAGCTTGTCTTCAAAATAAATGAAGAGCAAATGTTAGAACCGGAAGACCAGAAAAATGGGTACCTGTTTATGCAGGAATGATGCATGAAATGCTTGTGCAAATGCTTTAATTTTCGAGGAACCCTTAGGGTATTCATTTGCAATATTTTGAATATTTAAACATTTTGATTGCTCATGGAAAATATTTCATTCAAAATATTAAGACAAAGAAGTACAGCATTTTTTAAATATTACAAAGAGAAAAGGTAAATAACATCCTATGGATCCCTATTAGCTCGGGATGCTGGAAGACGAGAAGTGTACAACTTCTTGATCTCTCTCTCATAGGCAGCCTCCATATCAGCTTTCTCCTTTGCAAGTTGATCATACTTCCTTTTCCAGAATTTGGAAGACTGAGGAAGCAGAGAAGTCCAAGTGTCGTTCGGATCGTCGATCACTCGGTGCTCGAGAAATTCAATCATATCATCCTTCTCCTTGAGCTGCTGCAGCAATTCCTCTCTCTCGCGGATCCAGGCACGCGAAAGGTCTTCTTCTCTCAACTCCTCTACACGTTGGGTAGGGAGGGTTGAAGGCCCAGCCACATCCAACAGTGTAGGTCTTGGATGATCATATGGCATCAGGTAGGTAGCAGCCCTCTGTCTGACCCAAGAGGTGTATGGCTCCAAAGCAATGCAATTCTTTGGACCCAATTCATTCCTACTCTTTATGCGAATATTGCGCCAAGCGCGGACAAATCTGGCTTTCAGGCCTTGGGGATCTTTACCCTCCTGAAAGAATACACCTTCTAACAGAATGTTATGGGGTTTATCCTTTAGGGGGAACCCAAGCTGACGACGTGCAAGCGTAGGGTTGTAGGTAATCCCACCACATGTACCAAGAAGAGGCACATTGGGGAATTCACCACAAGAATTAATGATCTGGACGGTATCATACACGCGATCATACCAGGTGATATCATCATTGGTGAGAGACATGAGTCTCTGAGACCACCGTAGACATCCCTTGTTCTCCTTGAAAGCAACTGTCTGCGGCAAGTGCGAAATAAACCACTTGTACAGCAGGGGTAAACAGCAGACAATGACTCCTCCATTCTTCATATTCCTCAGATGCATGGAGACATATGCATCACCCAACAAGGTCGGAACTGGATTAAGGACTGAAAAGATCCTAATAGCGTTCATGTCGACGAACTTGTCAAAGTTGGGAAACAGCACCAATCCATAGATAAGCAATACGAATAGAGCCTCAAAGGCATCCTCACTCATGGCCTTCCCATAAAGGTAGCTTGGGCAATGAGGAACTCGGAAGGAAAACCCTGAATTCCGCCTTTGGTAGTCAGATTAGCTCTAATCAGATCTTCATCTATGTGCAACAGACTGGAAATCTCTCGAGCAGATGGAATACTCTCTAAGCCACTGAACGGCACTTGATCCAGAATAGGAATCCCAATAAGGTGAGAGTATTCTTCCAAAGTGGCAACAACTGGAAGTCCGGAAATAAGAAGCAATGATAGAGCGGATCATAGAACTGAGCAAGAGTGCTCATCAATCCCTCATCCACTTGAGTAGTCAGCAACGGCAGAAGCTTCCCATATCGAGCCTTGAAACCCAAGGGATCTAATACATATGATGTCAGATTCCTTAACTCTTTTACATCAGGCTGCTTAAAGCTGTACTTCTTTGTATGCCTTTTCGGTCTTTCCATGTCTGAAAATTTTGCAAATAACCCTTTAAGTTCCTTGAAAATTTTCTCTTTGATGACATGAATGCGGATGAATGCGTGAATGCATGAATGCAACAAACACACTCAAGGATCAAGCAAAGCACACCAAACAAAGGTCGTGGGAAAGCTCTATGTATCCCTAATATCAATCATCCATTTTGGTGGATTTAGGTTTTCACCTTATCGACACCCAAGTTCCATTGATATTAACGGTACATGAACCGGTTCAGACATTCCTAATATCAACCAGCCGCTTTGATGGATTTTAGGTTTTACACCTGATCCGGGATCCATTGATATTAACAATGTTTGAACGACTCAACCACGAATCACGGGTTTGTTGAGAGTCACGAGCATGGAGTCTCGGTTAAGAACCACCCAAAGGGAGTGTACTAGGGTTTAAACCTGCCAGACATGTTCTATCAGAGGTTCCCATAATCATCGTTCCATCTTTCGAATATTATCGGAGGAACGAATACTCGTATTCCAAGAATATTCTCAAGAGAAACTCTTATGAGTGTAGTATCGCGTAACAATCGTATCAGAACTGACATCTGAACGACCTCCGCACTACGGTCCTAAAAATAGGCCAAGATGGGTTTGGTAAACTAAGGTCCTTGGCTTCTGCGGAACATGATTGAAAGAATAATGCCTAACCACAAATAACTTGTGTGACATTATTAGTTCAACATGACCTCCACCAAGTGAATGGACTCGCAAGTCAACTGGCTAAGGACTACTCCACACCAGTCGACAAGACTATGCCATTCTCCTATCCTAGAGAGCACTCGAGTTCGGGTATAGAACTCATCTCACAGATCACCAAAGCAAACAGCAAATGTATATCAAGCAATTCACACATTACAATCAATACATTCATCCCAAATTGTACAAAAATATGTCAGATAAAGAATAATAATATATCACAACAAGGGTGAAAAGTAGGCAATACCACCAGGATTCTGGTGTTAGATCCCCAGCGGAGTCGCCACTTTTCTGTAGCGGTGTATTCGTCGCTATATGATCTATCGATTAAATCATAAGCTAAGAGATACATGAAAAATTTCGAGTCGCCACCGCACTTTTATTTATCCAAAGGATTGGCTAAAAAGCGAACAAAAGCCTAAGAAGTTTTACACGTAGAAAACTAATAAAAAGATCAGAGATTCTGGGTAAGGGGTAAATTACGCAATGGGAAGGTGTTAGGCACCCACTACGTCCTAGGTACTCCTAGGGAGCCCTTTTCACACTTGTTATGCTAAATTGTTATTTGTTATGACAAAAATATTGTGCAAACATGATTGGGATGGTGAGAAAAGAATATAATTTTTATTATTATTGGGTTATTGGGTTCGAACGGATGAACCCGTTGCCTACGTACCTTCCATCAAAGGTAAGGATCAGAACGCCGTAGTTCGGCTAAAAGATTTCCAAAAGTGGGTTAGGTTCAATTTTAAACACAAACCCTAGGTCTTACGTTATCCACGGGAGAAAACTCAACCTTATACAAACAACAACGTCCACCATGTGAGAACAGCTTCAACTGGCCAGAGAGGGGTTAACCCTATAATAGGCGAGGAAGACTTACAATTCAATCACTAAAGACAGAAGGTGAGATTAACATCAACCACTAAGATAAATCAAACCTATAGCTCATGTATGAAAAGATTAATGGACAAAGCCAAAACAAGTGAATGAGTGGAGTTACTGATTATGATTATGAAAATGGAGTCAAAGTATGATTAAGATCAATTCAAATAAGTATTATGAAATGGAGTTTGAAAAAGGTCAAGGACTTGAGTCCAGGTTTTTAGTTAGAAAACATGAAAATGTTTGCACAACACTTATGTCAAGTTTAAAAGATAAAGTGTGAAAAGTCTAGGACGTAATGAATGATGAATGGATGAGGATGGATAGTAAAACTTCTTAGAAGGTTCACTTCTTGAAATCATATAGCAGATGATTCAAGTGTGTCCTTTGGAATGCAATTAATAATAACAAACAAGCAAATCAGCAAAAGCGGATATCGGATGCCAATCAATGGTCTTATACCAATCTCCTAAAACAAAATGGGATATCAGAAGCCACTCAATGGACTTACACTAATCTCCACAGGCAAAGAAATAAAAGCGGATACCGGATACCAATAAATGGATTTACACCAGTCTCCTAAAACAGAACAGGATATCAGAAGCCACTCAATGGACTTACACTAATCTCCTCAAAGAAAAACAAAAATGAAATATGAAGTCAACTGCCAATCTATCTGGACTTAGGTTAACTCACAGTATGGTCCTAGGAAATCCAATGCCACATTACAGGGACTTACAATGGATCCTCACATACAAGAACAAAAGCAACAATATGATCACAGGAATGCAAATGCCAACTTACAGGGACTTATAATTGCAACCTCTCACACAAACAGATGAACAAACTATGATCACAGGAAAGCAGATGCCAACTTACAGGGACTTATAACTGCAACCTCACATACAAATCAAACAGATCAAATTATGATCACAGGACAACAGATGCCAACTTACAGGGACTTATAACTGTATCCTCACATACACACAGATAAACAGAAGATATGAGTGACCAATGAGGTCTTACACTCTATCCTTCCATATCACAGGAGCAAATGCCAAAGCAATGGACTTACAATTGTCCTCAATGGGCAAACAACAATGATAGCATCACAAAACAAATGAGATGATCATGCACTAATGGCAATTGATGATGATGATAAATGCATAACATACAGGCAAGCAAGTGCACATGAAGCAATCAATCAATCAATGAATAACAAACAGCACACTCTATAGCCAAACAATGGGGGCTCACACAAGAGGGTTTGACTTTGAAAGTCCACTGTAATGGGTAAAGGTCGCTCTTAACCTGGCCATTGAGGGGCTCAGGTGAAGCAGATGAAAAGGAGATGAGGGGTGTGCCTCATTGCTTCAATCTCAAATCAGAGAGAGCATCAAAGAAAGTGTGGGAGTTCAGAAAGTAGGAACTCTCTCCACATTATTGACTCGATTAGATCTTGGGTATTTATCTCATTGCTTCAACCATGTAATGGGAGCAAAGAGAGGACACACTGAATAGTGGGGGATAGATTGCTTATCCCTACCTTCCACCAATTGCCTTACTTGAAGGACTTTTCCTGCTTGGGACAAATATAAACAAACACAGGCATTGCCTCTTAAGGAGGACTTCAGACAGTTTGCCCGGTCAAATAACAGACCGGGTCTCCAGACTACATGAAGAAGAAGTAATTATACCTCAAAGCAAATGCTAAATAGCAAAGCAAGCAATCAAGTTCAAAGAACTTAGGCAACTAAAGTACCTGAAAAAGTCAAACTCATTAGTAAACAAGTCAACAGTCAAAAGCAAAAGAAAATGAACCAATGGTCACACAGAGGGACCAATTGTGCAAGGCACAAAGACTCAAGCATATGAGTCACCTACAAAACAAAGGTTAGCACATCATATAATTCAACTCAAACAAATATTTGAATGATCCTCAAGGCATTGGTGCTTAACCTGAAACAGATGAACTCAACATAAGCTCAGAAGACCACTAGGACTAGCCTAGGGTCAAAGATGAAAGAAAAAGTCAAGGCAGCAAGGAAAGTCAACCCAACCAAGTCTAAATATTCAAGAAACATTCTCAATTGGATTCATAATTATATCATGCATCATGGTCATTTCATATGCAAAAGGATGCAAAGCATGGCAAAGAAGCATACAAAAGTCAACAGCAAAGACTTCATTCAAAAGTCAACTCAAACATTTTCAAAAATTATGAAATAAATCACACTCAATCCTAACATCTAACATGGTATACATGCAAAATTTCATGGCATTTGGATGAGAGGAAGGCAGTCAAGTAAAATCATGAAGTCAAATCAAATTCAAGTAAGCATGGTGAAAGTCAACAAGCATGGGTCAACTTCAAAAAATCATATCAATTTGAAAACAGAAGAGAAATGAATGAGATTAACACCAATGCAAAGCTTGAGATGTCTAGTTATCACATATGAAATTTCATGATCATACAATAAGATTTGAGAATTTCACAAAAGATTTGGCAAGGCATAGCACAAAAAGTCAACAAATGACCACATATGGAAAAAAATCTCAATCAAATGGAAAACAGCATGATTAATTCCAAGAAAATTCATACATCAATTAGACATACAAGGGATCATTCATGCAAAATTTTAAGTGATTTGGATGTAGGGAAGTGTGTGAACAAAATTGTGAAAATGCATGATCATGGTGTGACACCAAATGCAACACATAACTTCAAAAAATCATAACTATCAATCCACAAATGATAAATGCACAAACTTTATATGGAAATGAAGATCAATGTGTCTAGTTTTACCACAAAAAATTTCAAGCTCATTGGATGCAATATGACAATTTCACAATTGAAATGGTAAGATGTATCATTTTGGCATACATGTCAAGAAAATAATTACCATAAAAAATCCAGCCAGTGGAAAAATTATTAAAAATCACAATTAAATGAAGGACACATTCATGATCATGTGTAAAAAATTTCATAATTTTTTGATGAAAATTGAATGAGAAAATGATTTGTGAAATTGGGTGAAATATAAATGGAAACATGAAGAACAAGGCATGGCAATTAGTCAACATAAGAGTCAACAGTGGCATTTGTGTAATTCTGCAGTCACTTATTGAAGTGCTGCGTTTTGGGCAAGGCAAATGAAATGTTTTCATTGGCTGTTGCCCAATGAAACAGTAAATTGCCCAATGGAATGAATTTCTGGGTTTAAGACATAAACTCTAGGGTTGGCCAACAGCAAAACAGGTTTTGCTTCAAACAATCGTTCAAAACACCTCAAATGCACAGCAACAATTAAACATGGCATTGGCATTTCTAAGCTCAACAGCAACACAAAACTTCGACCAACAATTCCAACAGCATAGCATTCATCATGTAGACAGCTTATGTTCAAACAACAGCAAAGTATTATGTTCATCATGCAATCAAACAGTCATCATCACTATGCAATAATCAAACACTCACGGCCAAATACAGCTAACACAAGAACATGTAGATTTTATGGGCTAAATCAAAACAGCAGCAGCATATTCATCACTGTCATGTAATCATCATAACAGCAAGTAAGCAAGAGCATTCAACATTTCCAATCAAAATCACAGCAATCAAAAATCATAGCTCACGAACAAACATGGTAATGATGCAACCACACTCATGCACACTTAAACAGTACAAACCATACACATTCATGCAGAATTCTGGCAAGATTTTAAGGTTTCAAAACAGCAGGGCATTGACAGCATTGGTATTCATCATCATCATCCAAATAACAAACCAAACAACAGCATTCAAATGCAGTAGGGCATATACAGCAAGGCAACATCAGTGGTAGGGTTTAGCATAGCGTGCTCATCAATCATCATATCAAACAAAACAAATAACAGCAACAACATGTTTCACATAGATCCCAGGGCAATGTTCAGAACAGCAGCCGAGCAGCTCAAATGCTCAACCTCAATCGATTATCATGGCCAATCAGATCCCAAACAAAAATCATGCAGACCAACATGGTAACACCAATGTAATGCTCATGCAGCAAGAACAACAGCAGCCAACAAGACAATATGGGAAATGGCTCTAAGGCTTCAACAGCAACATGTATGTGTTCATCATCATAGAAACAAACTTCAGGTCACCTCACATAATAACATGGCATCAAGCACATCAACCAACAACTCAAATAAACATTACTCATGGAAATTCCAGACAGGGAAGACTTAAACAATCAGCAACATGTATACATTCATCACCAATTGAAACTTGAACAGCATTTACAACAGCATAGCAGCAGGGCATTAGCAGCCTCAATTTTCATGTTTATGGTTCATCAACATCAAAACAACACACAATGACAATAGCACTAGCACTTATGTAGCATCATGACACTAACACACACAACCTATTTCATGAGGATTTCTTGGCAGCCTAGAAAATAGCAAAACAGCAGCATAGCACAGTATGGCAGCACATTCATGTTTATCATCATCATGTAATCATCATCATTCAACATTTCAATGGTAACAGCATACAATATATATTTCACATGGATTTTGCTGAGCATGTGCCTAAAGTTTCAAACACTGCAGCAGGCTTAATCAAGAACAGCATTCATTATCATGTAATCATCATCAAAGCATCAACCATAAAACAAAGCAATGTAACCTCATCACTAAGTAATATCAGCTGACAACCAAACCAACACAAACATGGGAAATCTAGGCATAGTTCTAGGGTTTGAGCATAACTGCATATATTCATCATCATAAGCTCGAAAAAATCAATGTGCTCAGAAATTAAGTATGAGCATACCAATAGCATTAACAAACTTTAAGCAACAAGAATATATCATCACTTTTCACTAAACCATTGCAAACAAAACAAATCGAACCAAAATGCATTTATACACAAAAATGAAAATCAAGTTTTAAGACAGCATAGTTCACCATTTTGAGCAAACTAGCACTCATTGGAATCAGCATACAACAAGCTATCTAACACGTATCAGGTCATGGTAAAAGGAGGAAGTCGAATTACTTACTTGTTTTTGAAGACAATGTGAAACAGGGTTGTGTTGAGTGATTCAGAGCAAAACAGATGACCACACAGCTACTAAATGATGGATGATGGAGCTTGTTCAGCTCAAACTTGCTTTGAAACTTCCACCACTCAAATTGCCATTGGAGATGCTTTGAAGATGCAGAGCTTGAAAGAGGGTTACAGTTGAGAAATGATGTGCAAAAACAATCCCAAATGATGTTTAGATGATGGAGGAAACAAGGTTATTCGAGGGTTTTCAAGGGTTTATGCAGAAAAAAAGCCAATTGCCAAAAATGCAAGAAGAGAGAATGAGGGTTTTTGGTCTGTGGAGGCTGTGAACCCTAGGGCTGCAAATGTCAGAAAAGAGACTTTATATGTCTGTTTTACCTCTACTAATCAAATGTTAAACTTGTTTAGTTGTAATGAGCTCATTTGCATTTTGCTAATTTTCCCATACATGGAATGGAGGTGTGTTTTTGCTGAGAGTTTGGGCCTGCTACAGGCTGCAAAAAGGACATTCAAATTGCTGTTTTGTGTGCTGCAGACCTGCTGTACCTGCCTTGCTTCTCTTCCCATCATTTTGCCTACTTGCCAACTTTTGCATTTTGGTCTAGAATGGTGGTATAATGGTGATATGATCAAGGTTTAAGGCTTGGAACAAATCACAAATAATATATGGAACATTTCCCAATTGGAAAAATCAAGAAAAAGTCAAAGAAGCAAAAAGTCAAACTTTGGTCAAACCTTGAATTTAAATGCAAAAGGTCCAAAAATGCCATTTTGATTGGTAAGGTTTTAGGTCATGAAATTTATATTTTTGGAAAGAGGATGAAAAATGTGGTGTGTAGGAAAAAACCCCACCAAATTTGGCCTTATGGTTTGAGAGTTATGGCTTGTTGAAGTTCAAAAATTGGTGAAAATGATTTGATCATATCCTGACAACCACACATGGGATTTTGATATTCTTGGACTTTTTGAAAATGGGAAGACAAGATCTTCAACTTTCATGTTGGGCAAAAATTCATTTGGAGCTTGTATCATGATGTAAGTTTAAGATCAAGAAGTTTCCATTTTTGGCAGTTGAAATTACAGGTCCACTTTCTATTTCTGGAAAATTTCTGATTTCACTTGATTTTCTTCCATGATGAGGTTGAACATGATAGATGAGATTTATACAAGCATGAATGAACTCCTTCAGATCAATTCTATCCATCAAAGCATTGATTAAATCAACTGTTGACCAAGTTTGACTTTTCTAGGGTTTTGGACTGATTGATGCACTTCTGATGAATTCCAAACCCTAATCCTTGAGAACTTGACTTCAAATGATGTCTCAAGATGTATGAACTTTTGATTATTGATCATGATGCCCAAATTCCACAAGAATGGCCATCATCCATTGCTTTGACTGATCAATGACTGACTTTGACCTAATTGCTGATGATTGCTTCAACTGCAAGCAACAAGGTTAAACTGACAATATTTTTGTACTTTTTGAATGATAAACATATGAAAGCAAAGATATACAAATGCAAAGTATGCTTGGTGATCAAGAAACAAACCTACAAGGCAATCTACCCACTAGGAGGGGACAAAGGCATGCAATGATCCTTGAGGTTATGATATAAATGATATGGGCCATGAGGGATCTTAGGGCCCAAAATTGGGGTCTTACACCAAGTCCTTGACTTTTTCAAACTCCATTTCATAATACTTCTTTGAATTAATCTTAATCATACTTTGACTCCCTTTTCATAATCACAATCAATTAACTTCACCCATTCACTTGTTTTGGCTTTGTCCATTGTTAATCTTTTCATACATGAGCTATAGGTTTGATTTATCTTAGTGGTTGATGTTAATCTCACCTTTGTCCTTAGTTGATTGAATTGTAAGTCTTCCTTGCCTATTATAGGGTTAACCCCTCCCTGGCAAGTTGAAGCTGTTCTCACATGGTGGACTTGTTGATTACATAAGGTTGAGTTTTCTCCTGTGGATAACGTAAGACCTTAGGGTTTGTGTTTAAAATTGAACCCAACTAACTTTTGGAAATCTTTTAGCCGAACTACGGCGTTTTGATCCTTACCTTTGATGGAAGGTACGTAGGCAACGGGTTCATCCGTTCAAACCCAATAAAAATTGTATATTCTTGTCTCATCATCCCAATCATGTTTGCACAATGTTTATGTCATAACAAATAACAATCTTTTACAACAAGTGTGAAAAGGGCTCCCTAGGAGTACCTAGGACGTGATGGGTGCCTAACACCTTCCCATTGCGTAATTTACCCCTTACCCAGACTCTCTGATCTTTTTATTAGTTTTCTACGTGTAAAACTTCTTAGGCTTTTGTTCGCTTTTTAGCCAGTCCTTTGGATAAATAAAAGTGCGGTGGCGACTCGAAATTTTCATTGTATGCTTTGCTTATGGTTTAATCGATAAATCATATAGCGACGAATACACCGCTACAGAAAAGTGGCGACTCTGCTGGGGAGATAACAAACCTTGGTGGTATTGCCTACTTTTCACCCTTGTTGTGCTATATTATTATTTGTTATATGACATATTTTTGTACAATTTGGGATCACTGTATTGATTGTAATGTGTGAATTGCTTGATATACAATTGTTGTTTGCTTTGGTGATCTGTGAGATGAGTTCTATACCCGAACTCGAGTGCACTCTAGGATAGGGGAATGGCATAGTCTTGTTGACTGGTGTGGAGTATTCCTTAGCCAGTTGACTTGCGAGTCCATTCACTTGGTGGAGGTCATGTTGGATTAATAATGTCACACAAGTTATTTGTGGTTAGGCATTATTCTTTCAATCATGTGCCGTAGAAGCCAAGGACCGTAGTTTACCAAACCCATCTTGGCCTATTTTTAGGACCGTAGTGCGGAAGTCGTTCAGATGTCAGTTCTGATGCGATTGTTACGCGATACTACACTCATAAGAGTTTCTCTTGAGAATATTCTTGGAATACGAGTATTCGTTCCTCCGATAATATTCGAAAGATGGAACGATGATTATGGGAACCTCTGATAGAACATGTCTGGCAGGTTTAAACCCTAGTACACTCCCTTTGGGTGGTTCTTAACCGAGACTCCATGCTCGTGACTCTCAACAAACCCGTGATTCGTGGTGGAGTCGTTCAAACATTGTTAATATCAATGGATCCCGGATCAGGTGTAAAACCTAAAATCCACCAAAGCGGCTGGTTGATATTAAGAATGTTAGAACCGGTTCATGTACCGTTAATATCAATGGAACTTGGGTGTCGATAAGGTGAAAACCTAAATCCACCAAAATGGATGATTGATATTAGGGATACATAGAGCTTTCCCACGACCTTTGTCTGGTGTGCTTTGCTTGATCCTTGAGTGTGATTGTTGCATTCATGCATTCATGCATTCATGCATTCATCCGCATTCATATCATCAGAAAAAAGAAAATTTTCAAGGAACTCAAAGGAGTTTATTTGCAAAATTTTCAAAACATGAAAAAACCGGGAAAATTTTTTCACCTGATATATCTGATGAGATATTCTCACATACAATCAAAATGCTTAACATTTCAAAGTTTGCAAATAAAACCTTCGAGTTCCTTTGAAATAAAAAACAAGCATATGCACAAACACTTCATGCATCATTTGCATAAGCAGGTGTTTTGTTCCGGTCTCCCTTCCAGTGGTCTGACCCTGCGATCTTCATTTATTTTGGAGACGCACTTTGCCGGTACTATACCAGAGCTGATTCTGCCAGATTGATGGATCATCCTGAGCAAGAGAATTGTGAACTCGAGGAGGATTTTGCCAGACTAAGTACTGTTGATGGATTTATTCCTGGTTAACCGATCCCGAGCTGGCATTGGCTACTGTTCTGGGGCACTTAATGAGCAAGGTCTGTTCACAAGTGGAGGATTCATCCATGCTGATCAACCTGCAGAAGAGGAAGCTGCTGCTATCATTGAAGAAGAAGATGCAGAAGACTTGAACAATTTCATCATTCTTGGTGGTGTCTGCCACAATTGGGTCGCTGTGGATGTTCCTACGGTCATTCATAAGTCAGCGTGATTTGTTCACTTTGTTCAAAACCCTTCTCCCATGCCAAAAGGAGAAGTGATGACATTGTTGGCAGCATTTAATACAATGATGTTTTCATTCAATTAATGCATTGTTAAACATTTGTTTTTCCATTTGTTTTCACTTTTTGCTTTTTGCATGAAATCAGTGATCACAAAAAACCTGAAAAACAAAAACAGCATTTTTTCATCTGCATAAATGATTTGCTTGTTTAAATTCAAAAGCTTTTCATTATCTAGAATCATTATGCAGGGATTTCTAAACCCATTGAACATAATGATCCAACGCCATCTCCCAATCTTGAAGTCCTTGTATCTGAGGCAGAGGAAGATGATGTTGAAGGGGATTCCTGATGAGATTACCCGCCTTCTTGAGCACAAAAGAAGCTCATTCAGCTGTATCATGAGAATCAGCAAACCAGTCAAACTGGGGCATTACAAATGTAATCAATAAAAAAAAAAAAAAAAAAAAAGAAAAGAAAAAAAAAAGAAAAAAGAGGGTGAAAAAGAAAAAAAAAATCAAAAATCAGGAAAATTTTTTCAACATTTTTCCAAAAGAAAAAGAGAAAATTATACCCTCAAAGTCCCTAGTTGACTGATGCTGAATGGATTCAGAGTCGTTACGACCAACTGAATTTGATTGAAGAGAAGCGATTAACTGCCATGTGTCATGGTCAGTTATATCAGCAGAGAATGAAGAAAGCATTCGATAAGAAGGTCAAGCCTCGTGTGTTCCGAGAAGGTGACCTCGTGCTCAAGAAAGTTTTGTCTTTCGCGCCCGATTCCAGGGGCAAGTGGACTCCAAACTACGAGGGTCCATATGTTGTTAAGAGAGCCTTTTCAGGCGGAGCTTTGATGCTTACAACAATGGTTGGGGAGGATTTCACTCGTCCTGTGAATTCAGATGCAGTCAAGAGATACTTTGCCTAAAAAAAAAGTATGTGCAAATGGAAAAAAAACAGAATAGCTCGCTAAGTTGAAAACCCGAAAGGGCGGCTTAGGCAAAAATGAGCGTCTCGGTGGAGAACCCGCAAGGGTAACCCAGGCAAAAATTAGAGACTTGAAAAAAAAGAATATATTTGCATCCCGCTAGATTGAGTACCTCACCCTGGGGCAATCTAGGCAAAAATTAGGGATTTGGCAAGTAACTGCATCCTGACAAGACTTTCTGGTTCATCAGTCGTCATTTCGTCAGAAGATTCTCGATTCGTCGTCAGCCGAAGCTTCGGATACATCGAGATTCAAATTGGTAGAGAAAGGATCATTATGTTCAATGTAGCCCTCTTCCAATATATATCACTGATTTCGAATTTGTACAGATCTATGGAGTCTTGCCATTTGCAGGCTACCATTCCATCAAATCAATTTGAGCTTTTTATCCAATTATTTGCACTCTTATTTGTTTCAATTCAACAAATGTTTTGCATGTTTTAAATTGATAAAATGTCATTGTTTTAAACAAATCAAACTTTTCAAAATCTTTGTTTTAAACAAAGTGAACGTTCACAAGATTGAAAGGATACTCAAGAATATCTCAGTGCTCTCCCGAGGGTGGCATGATTTCCAACAGGTAAGACATTTATTCATATTCCTGGTTTGGTGGTATCTTCTTTCTTCAGATCTTTGTTGGGGTTGTTCCTCAAACAGAGTTGTTGGTGGGGTTGTCCCCAGTATAGTCGCAAGCAGAGTGTTGTTGAAGACCTCGCTTTCTCCAGCAGCAGTTTTCCCAGCATGGGTATTTTCTTGTGAAGTTTCGACGGTTGATGGTTTGTCATCTTGGTGCCCCGTCATTTTCTCCAGTGGGTCGACAGCCCCAGACTTTATTTTTCTCCTCAGCAGTCATGAGTAGAGCTGTTATTGATATCCCCATCGGATTCGCGAGCAGAGTTGTTGTCACTCTTCCCAGTGCAGTTGCCAGCGGAATCGTCTGTTTCCTCAGCACGATCGTGTTCCTTTGAAGACTCGGTAAGTCAGCGGTTTGATACCCGGTACTTTACCCTTTTCCCCGGCGAAGTCGTCCGCGGATTTGTTGCTATCTCTCCGTCAGAGTTTTTCTCCTCAGCAGAGCAGGATTTATTTTCCTACTCAGTGGTTGATTTGGGTTGATATCCCAGTATTTCATCCATCTTTTCCTCAGCGTAGTCTGCAGAATGTTTGTTGTGGCAGTTTTGCCTGTTGAATACTCCTTCAATCCCCAGTACGGTCGGATGATGGCTCTAGCATCCCGAGAACGGATTGATTTCCTGACTGTTTGTGATCCCCAGTAGAGTGGCTTATATTGCAGAATCTACTTGTTGTGATCAGTTTGCTATGTATATTCTTCCCGAGTATAGTGGTTTGTCGCAGAATATACTTGTCTGATCTGTCCTCCCTCAGTGGTCTTGTTCCCCAAGAGAGTAGCCGACAGTTTTCCCCAATAGAGTTGCTTATGCAGTTAGATTCTATTTGGATGATACCATTCTCCCTCAGTGGGTTATTCCCCAGTGGAATTATGTGGAGTTGCTTCTACAGCAGTTTGTGCTTGTGCAATGCACCTTTTGTTTCTCAATTGACACTGAGATCCCCTGCAGATATCTTGGGTTTTCTCTTGTTCTCCAACAGATTCGTCTTTGTGGCTACCTTTTGCCTGTTGTGACTTTCTGTGCCCTGATTGGGTTATCTACTGATCCATCACTCAGAGATTTGGTTTCCCGATATCTTTGACCCTCTGCTTCTTCAGCAGTGCTTGCAGATCTTGGCTTTTCAGCATATAGATCTCCGCAGATTGGCTCTCCAGCTGGTTTTTCCCCTGGAAGTATAATACCGGGTGTTTGATTCCTGAACCTGTTTGTGTCAGAACTGTCTGTTTTGTCAGCATTCATCAAACATAAATCACGCATGATTCATGCATATTCATAAACATTCAGATATTCATGTTGCATTTCTCGCCATATATCTTTTGTTTGTCGTGTCTCCTGCTATGGTGATATAGATCTCTTTATAGATCTCCCCAAGCAGATGTCGGGTGTTATAAATCTCTCCATATAGAGTCAGCCCCATAAGCAGAAAATGTTGTCTTTCCTTCTGCAGTTCCCCACCGAGATATATCCTCGTGGATGACGGTTTCTTCCGTTTCCTCCCAACACATATATTGGGATGGATTTTCCTATTTGAGTTATATCCTCATTAGGACGTGTATTGATTCAGTCTGCCTTTTCGGATTATTCCCGAATTGGCTATTTGTCAAATGTCTTGTGCTTCCCAGTGGGTTGTTCCCCAGTGGAGTAGTTTTGGGCCTCTACCTACGAACCGGTAGCTATAAGTCCTATTCTTCCTGGTTGTCTTGACAGAATTTGTGGTTATACACCTTTTATTCTCCAGCCAGAGTTTTGGTTTTCTACCCTCATACTGGTAGTCGTAAATCCTATTTTCCTGCTCTCCAGCAGTTTGTGGTTTGTTAAACCCTATTTTGGTTTCCCGTGCGGATTTGTGACTTGTTCTATCCCCACGTGGAGTTTTTGGTCTTCTACCCCGTATTCGGTAGATGTAAACCCTAATTTTGTGGTTATCTTCATCTAGTCTTTGATGTTGATTTTCCTTTGCTTGGATAAGTTGCTCAGATAAGCACTTATATCCCTAGCAAGTCTTTTGTGGATAATTGCCGTATGCTAGCAATTTTATCCCCAGCGGGTCCTTTCACCTTTTGTCAGTGATTGTGGTCCCCGGATCATTGATTTTCATCAATGCATCCTCAGCAGATTGTCTTTCATTTACCCTTTTGTTGGTAATGTCTGTTGCTCCTTTTGATTGGTCATCATTATATACCTAGTTTGGTATCCCGATGCCTTTCTTTTCGGTTGATTTATCCTTTATTAACCCAGTAACCGGTTGTGGATAATCTTCCATGCGAGTATATTATTCACGGTCTGCCGGTAATGAATAATATGTCTCATGCGCTCTTTAGTAGGAATCCTTTGTTGATTTTCCCAGCTGAGCAAGATTCGTATTCTTTGTAGAATCGAATATCCATCCTCTAACCAGTTTGTGTTTTGGATGATGAGTGTTTTGGAAGTGAAATCCAATTCACGTTTTCGGTAGATCACCTATTATATACCCAGTAACCGGTATCCCTGGTGTTTCTTACCATGCGAGTGTATTATTCACGGTCTGCCGGTAATGAATAATATATTTCATGCGCTCTTTAGTTGGAATCCTTTGTTGATTTTCCCAGCTGAGCAAGATTCGTATTCTTTGTAGAATCGAATATCCATCCTCTAACCAGTTTGTGTTTTGGATGATGAGTGTTTTGGAAGTGAAATCCAATTCACGTTTTCGGTATATCACCTATTATATACCCAGTAACCGGTATCCCTGGTGTTTCTTACCATGCGAGTGTATTATTCACGGTCTGCCGGTAATGGATATTGTATCTCATGCACTCTTTGGGTTTGTGTCCCCAGTTGAGTAAGATTCGTTTTCCCGTTGTGGATTCGAATGCCCATCCTGTAAGTCGATTTGCTTTTTCAAGCCCTCCTTTCGGATGATGAGTGTTTTGGAAGTGAAATCCAATTCACGTTTTTGGTAGATCACCTATTATATACCCAGTAACCGGTATCCCTGGTGTTTCTTACCGTGCGAGTGTATTATTCACGGTCTGCCGGTAATGAATAATATGTCTCATGCGCTCTTTGGTCGGAATCCTTTGTTGATCTTCCCCAGTCGAGTAAGGTTTGTATTCCCTATGGAATCGAACATCCATCCTATAAACAAGTCTGCTGTTCTAGCTCTCTTCAGGATGATGAGTGTTTTGGAAGTGAAAACCAATTCACGTTTCGGTCAGTCACCTATTATATACCCAGTAACCGGTATCCCTGGTGTTCCTTCCTTTCTGCTCCCTATTATGACTTTGGTCCCCTGTGGAGTCAAATTTTTCCTGAGTTATGTACCTTTTTCCAGGTCTTTCTCAGATGTTTGGTTGATTGATATCTCTCACCCTTATACCGGTCTTAGATATTCATTCTTCCTGAGTTTGTTACCCTTATGCCGGTAACACCTCATTTTCTTGTGCTTCCCTAGTGGAACTTCTTTTTGCTGCTCCCCAGGAGTCAGCTTGTGTCTCTCCAATGGATTTATTTTCCTTTGGAATTCTTTTCCCCAGTGTGAGTCCTTCACTCCCCAGTGAGTTCTCCAGTCTGTTTTCTGTGTTTCCATAATCAGAGTCGTGTATTGTTCACGCTGTGTCAGTTTATCCCCAACTAGAGTCTTGTTAGAGTCTCTGTTCCTGGTGAGTGTACTACTCCGATGGATCGTCTTTTCTTCTGTGTGAATCATATTCCCCACAGAATTTGTGTCTTTTGCATACATACATTTGCATCATGAGGTCTCTTAGGGACCAAAATTTGTCTCATTACTGTTATTTAAGCCCATTCTACCGCGTCGAGATGAAGATTTCTAAACTTCACTTCTCCGGCTAGAATGACCTTAAATAGGGGCATCTGTAAGACCCCAATTTTGGGCCCTAAGATCCCTCATGGCCCACATCATATCATATCATGGCTTCAAGGATCATTGCATGCCCTAGTTTCCCTCCTAGAGGGTGGATTGCCTTGTGAGTTTAGTTCTTGATCACTAAGCATGTCCTGAATTTGTATATCTTTGCCTTTCATATGTTTATCATTCCAAAGTACAAAAATATTGTCAGTTTAACCTTGTTGCTTGCAGTTGAAGCAATCATCAGCAATTAGGTCAAAGACAGTCAACAGTCAGTCAAAGCAATGGATGGTGGCCATTCTTGTAGAATTTGGGCACCATGATCAATAATCAAGAGTTCATATAACTTGGGACATCATATGAAGTCAAGGTCTCAAGGAATTAGGGTTTGGAATTCATCAGAAGTGGTTCAATCATTGCAAAACCCTAGAAAGTCAACAGAAAGTCAAAAATTGGTCAACTGTGGATTTAATCAGTGATTTGATGGATGGATTTGATTTGAAGGAGCTCATTCATGTTCATATAAGCCTCATATATCATGCCAAACCTCATCATGGAAGAATTTGAAGCAAAATCAGAAATTTCCCAAAATAGAAAGTGGACCTGTAATTTCAACTGCCAAAAATAGTAACTTCTTGATCTTAATCTTGCATCATGATACAAGCTTCAAATGAATTTTTGCCCAACATGAAAGTTGAAGATCTTGTTCTCCCATTTTCAAAAAGTCCAAGAACTCTCAAATCCCATGAATGGTTGGCAAGATATGATCAATTCATTTTCACAAAATCTTGAACTTCAAAGGGCCATATCTCATGAACCATTTGGCCAATTTTGGTGGGGTTTTTTCCTACAAACCACATTTCATCTCCTCTTTCCAAAAATATAAATTTCATACACCAAAACCTTGCCAATCAAAATGGCATTTTGGACTTGTTTCATTTAAATTCAAGTTTGACCAAAAGTTGACTTTTTGAATTAAGGGTTTTCACTCACTTTGGCCAATTGGAAATGTTCAGAAACATCATTTGTGACTTGCCCAAAGGCCCAACTCGGGCAGACCTACACCTCCATATGCATTTTGTTCAAAATTAGTAAATGGCAATTTGGCTTCATTTAACATAAGCATGATTAACATTTCATTACCAATGCTTAAACAGAAGTATATAATCATATTTTCTGTCCAAATTGAACCCTAGCGGTCAGTGTGCAAAACAGAAATTCACTCTCTCTCAAAATTCATCTTGCTTGCATTTTTCCAAAACCTCCAAAAAACCTCAAAGAACCCGACCTGGTTAGCATTGTTCAGTCATCTAAGCATCATTGTGGACATATTTCAATTGTTATTTTACAACTGGAAAGAGGTTTACTCGACTGTTTTCCAAAGCACCTTTCCATGGTAGGTTGAGATTCAAGCTCTTACAAGGGTTGCTGAGCCACGATTGCTTCATCATTCATCTTGTAGAAGCATATGTTGCATCTGTTTCAAGCATTAAGGGCCTGAAAGCTGCTGAATCTGCATCTGCTCTCCAATTTGGTAGGTTTTCAATTTACTTGTTTTACCAAACCATGCCATGCTTAGTGTAGGTCTTGATATGCTGATTGTTATGAGCTTTGTCTCATGAAATTTGGTTAAGTATTTTGCAAGAAATCTGAAAATGAAATTTGATGTTCATATGCTCTTTTGTTCGATTCTCTCTCCATAGTTTGTTTCCATGAAAATGAAGCTTGGATTTGTCATGTGTGTGCTCTAATGGTTCTGTTGGTATGCTCATTAACCATTTCTGGAATATTTTATGCTTGAGCAAGTTTTGATGTTGAGATTTCTTTGGTTCGATTCATGTTCATTGTTGTGTTTTAATGGAAATTGATGTTGGATTATGGTTATGCTTGGTTTGCTGAATCGATTGCCATGCTTGTTTGCTGTTTCTGGACATGTTGGTTTTTCCACGATTGTTGGAGATGATGAAGAATACTGTTCCATTCACAAACCCTAATTGAACTTCCAGAACCTGTTTGTTTTCACGTGTTGTTACTGTTCTATTGGTGATAGCCAATCAGAACATTTCATTTGTCTTTGCTAAACGCTGCGTTTGGTTTAATGAGGCGCATATTTACAAGAGTGCCACCGGTCAACCATGTTGACTTACCATTCCATGTTACTTTGCTCATGTTCATTCCAAATTG
Organism: Lathyrus oleraceus; assembly: GCF_024323335.1. Taxonomy (NCBI): domain Eukaryota; kingdom Viridiplantae; phylum Streptophyta; class Magnoliopsida; order Fabales; family Fabaceae; genus Lathyrus; species Lathyrus oleraceus. The sequence continues at coordinate 51,691,427 of NC_066581.1, read as the reverse complement.
ATGCTCAACTTCTAAAAATCATATTTCACTCGTTTCAACTCCAAAATTCATGAAATTTTTTCCATCATGTTCATGAGATGTCTATTATTTTATCATGATTTTTGCTGAATTTTTGGTTGGCTGGATTTTTAATGGTATTAGGTTTCTTGACATGTATGCACATTTTATACCTTTTGCCATTTCTTTTGTGAAATGATGAGGATGTATCCAATGACCCTGAAATTTTTGTGGTTAATCTACACTCATTCATGGTGATTTTGATGTAGAGTTTGTGCATTTATCATATGTGGTTGTTGACTTATGAATTTTGGAACTAGGGTGTGACAATTTGTGTCACACCAATGTTATGCAATTTCATGATTTTCTTTAACATGCTTCTTGACTTCCAATTGACCTCAAATTTTGCATGATCCTTCTCTTACATGTCTAGTTTGTGTGTGAATTTTCTTGGAATTAATTATGCCATTTCCAAATTGTTTGAGATTTTATCCCCTGTTTGACCAAATTGTTGACTTTGTGTGACACATCTTGCCATTTCATTTGGGAAATTCTCATATCTTATTGGATGATCATAAAATTTTACATGTGCATACTAGACATCTTGAGCTTTGCATTGGTGTTGATCCCATTCACTTCTCATCTGTTTTCATTTAGTTATGATTTTTTGAAGTTGACCCATGAATGTTTGACTTCATTGTGCATACTTGAAATTGTTTTGGCTTCTTAATTTTAATTGACCATCTTCCCATGATCCAATTGAGCTGAAATTTCATATGAATGTCATGTTATGGATTGTGATTGACCATGAATTATTTGGTAATTTTTGGAATTGATTATGTTTGGTTTTGAGCTAAGTTTTTCTGTTGACTTCTTTGAGCATATTCAAATTTGCTTTGACTTCATGATTTTCATTGATTGCCTTCCACTTGTCCAATTGTGATGAAATTTTACATGCTTACCATGCTAGGTGTTAGGATTGATCATGATTTATTTGGTGATTTTTGAAAATGCTTGAGTTGACTTTTGATGCAAGTCTTGCTGTTGACCTCTCTATGCTTTCATTTGCTATGCCTTGCCTTCTTTTGTTTATGAAATGATGTTGATGCATGATATGAACTTGAGACCAATTGTGCTTGCTTCTTAAATGTTTGAACTTGACTTTGGTTGACTTTCCTTTGCTGTTTTGACTTTCTCATTTATTTTTGACCCTAGGCTTGTCCTAGTGGTCTTTTGGGCTTATGATTGAGTTCATGTTTCAGGTTAAGCAACAATGCCTCAAAGATCATACAAATTTGATTGAGCTTGATTATATATCATGTGCTAACCTTTGTTTTGTAGGTGGTATGACTCATATAGTTTGAGTCTTGTGCTTGGCACATTGTCCCTCTGTATTGATTCATTTCCTTTTGTTTTAACTGTTGAACTGTTTACTGATTGGTTTGACTATTTCAGGTACCCTTAGTTGCTTAAGTTCTTTGAACTTGCTTTGCTTTGCTATTTAGCAATTTGCTTTGAGGTATAATTCCTTTTCTTCATGTAGTCTGGAAGACCTGGCCTGTTACTTGGCCAGGCAACTGTCTGAAGTCCTCCTTAAGAGGCAATGCTTGTGTGTGTTTAAATTTGTCCCCAAGCAGGAAAAGTCCTTCAAGAAAGGCAATTGGTAGATCATAGGGATAAGCAACCTATCCCCTACTATTCAGTGAGTCTTCTCCTTGCTCCCATTCCATGGTTGTAGCATTGGGATCAAAACCCAAGATCTATAGAGTCTAATGTGGAAAGAGCTCCATCTTTCTGAGCTCCCACACTTTCTTATATTTGATGCTCTCCCTGATTAGGGATAAGAGCAATGAGGCACACCCCTCATATCCTTTCATCTGCTTCACCTTAGCCTCTCAATGGCAAGGTTAAGAGCAAATCTTTGACCCTATTCCAGTTGGCCTCAGTGCCTAACCCTCTTGTATGAGCCTCCTTGTTTGGTTATAGAGTGTGCTGTTTGATTCTCATTGATTGATTGATTGCTTCATATGCACATGATTGCTTGTATGCTTTATGCATTTATCATCATCCATTGCCATTGGTGCATGATCATCTCATTTGTATTGGTGATGCTATTATTGTTGCTTACCCATTGAGGACAATTGTAAGTCCATTCCTTTGGCATTTGTTCCTGTGATGTGGAAGGATAGAGTGTAAGACCTCATTGGTCACTCATATCTTCTGTTGTGTTGTTTGATTATATGTGAGGTTGCAGTTATAAGTCCCTGTAAGCTGGCATCTGCTTTCCTGTGATCATAATTTGATCTGTTTGATTTGTATGTGAGGATGCAGTTATAAGTCCCTGTAAGTGGGCATCTGCTTTCCTATGATCATATTGTTGCTTTTGTTCTTGTATGTGAGGGTCCATTGTAAGTCCCTGTAATGTGGCATTGGTATTCCTATGAGCATATGTGCAGTTGACCTAAGTCCAGATAGATTGGCAGTTGACTTCCATATTTCATTCATTGTTTTCTTCTGAGGAGATTAGTGTAAGTCCATTGAGTGGCCTCCGATATCCATTTCTGTTTTAGGAGATTGGTGTAAATCCATCTATTGGTATCCGGTATCCACTTTCTTTTCTTTTCTTTGTTGAGGAGATTAGTGTAAGACCATTGAGTGGCCTCTGATATCCTGTTCTGTTTTAGGAGATTGGTATAAGACCAGTGATTGGCATCCGATATCCGCCTTTCTTTTGCTTTGTTTGTTTGTTATTATTAATTGCTTATTCCAAAGGGCACACTTGAATCATCTTCCATATGATTTCAAGAGGTGAACCTTCTAAGAAGTTTTACAATCCATTTCCATCCATTCATCCCCATTATGTCCTAAACCTTTTCACACTTTGATTTCAAACTTGACATAGATATTGTGCAAACATCTTCATGTTTTCAAACCAAAAACCTGGACCCAAGTCCTTGACTTTTTCAAACTCCATTTCATAATACTTCTTTGAATTAATCTTAATCATACTTTGACTCCCTTTTCATAATCACAATCAATTAACTTCACCCATTCACTTGTTTTGGCTTTGTCCATTGTTAATCTTTTCATACATGAGCTATAGGTTTGATTTATCTTAGTGGTTGATGTTAATCTCACCTTTGTCCTTAGTTGATTGAATTGTAAGTCTTCCTTGCCTATTATAGGGTTAACCCCTCCCTGGCAAGTTGAAGTTGTTCTCACATGGTGGACTTGTTGATTACATAAGGTTGAGTTTTCTCCTGTGGATAACGTAAGACCTTAGGGTTTGTGTTTAAAATTGAACCCAACTAACTTTTGGAAATCTTTTAGCCGAACTACGGCGTTTTGATCCTTACCTTTGATGGAAGGTACGTAGGCAACGGGTTCATCCGTTCAAACCCAATAAAAATTGTATATTCTTGTCTCATCATCCCAATCATGTTTGCACAATGTTTATGTCATAACAAATAACAATCTTTTACAACAAGTGTGAAAAGGGCTCCCTAGGAGTACCTAGGACGTGATGGGTGCCTAACACCTTCCCATTGCGTAATTTACCCCTTACCCAGACTCTCAGATCTTTTTATTAGTTTTCTACGTGTAAAACTTCTTAGGCTTTTGTTCGCTTTTTAGCCAGTCCTTTGGATAAATAAAAGTGCGGTGGCGACTCGAAATTTTCATTGTATGCTTTGCTTATGGTTTAATCGATAAATCATATAGCGACGAATACACCGCTACAAAATGCACGAACAATATGGCTGAGTATGAGGCCTGTATTATGGGATTGGAGGAATGTATTGATCTAAGGATCAAGCATCTTGATGTATATGGTGATTCAGCCCTCGTTGTTAATCAGATTAAGGGTGAATGGGAAACGAATCAGCCTGGCCTCATTCCATACAGAGATTATGCGAGGAGGATTTCAACGTTCTTTACTGAGGTTGACTTCCATCATATTTTTCGAGATGAGAATCGGATGGCAGATGCTCTTGCTACGCTTGCTTCAATGATTGTGGTTAAACTTTGGAATGAAGTCCCCAATATCAGTGTAATGCGCTTGGACAGACCAGCTCATGTGTTTGCGTAAGAAGAGGTGAAAGATGATAAGCTGTGGTATTATGATATCAAGTGTTTCCTTTAAAGCCAGATTTACCCGTCTGGGGCATCTGTAAAAGATAAGAAGACTTTGAGGAGATTGTCAGGCAGTTTCTACCTCAATGGTGAAGTGCTTTACAAAAGAAATGTTGACATGGTTCTGCTCATATGCGTGGATAGACACAAAGAAGACCTGTTGATGACTGAGGTCCATGAGGGTTCATTTGGTACTCATTACAATGGACATGCCATGGCTAGAAAGATGTTGAGAGCAGACTACTATTGGATGACAATGGAGTCTGACTGCTGCAAATTTGTGAAGAAATGCCACAAGTGTCAGATTTATGCTGATAAGATTCATATTCCCCCGACACTTTTGAATGTGATCTCATCACCATGGCCTTTCTCGATGTGGGGAATTGACATGATTGGCATGATAGAGCCGAAAGCGTCCAATGGACACAGATTTATTCTCGTAGCAATTGATTACTTCACCAAGTTGGTTGAAGCGGCATCGTATGCAAATGTGACCAGGCAGGTGGTCGTGAAGTTTATCAAGAATCAACTCATATGCCGATATGGTGTGCCAGATAAGATCATTACTGATAATGGATCTAACTTGAATAACAAGATGACGAAAGAGCTGTGTAGTGAATTCAAGATTGCACATCATAATTCTTCTCCTTATAGACCCAAGATGAATGGGGCTGTTGAAGCTGCTAACAAAAATATCAAGAAGATTATCCAGAAAATGGTTGTCACGTATAAAGATTGGCATGAGATGCTGCCATTTGCTTTACATGGATATCGTACATCTGTCCTCACTTCAACAGGGGCAATCCCTTTCTCTCTTGTTTATGGCATGGAGGCGGTACTCCCAGTAGAGGTGGAGATTCCATCAATGAGAGTCTTGATGGAGGCCAAGTTGACTGATGCTGAATGGGTTCAGAGTCGTTATGACCAGCTAAACTTGATTGAAGAGAAGAGATTGATTGCCATGTGCCATGGTCAGTTATATCAGCAGAGAATGAAGAAAGCTTTTGATAAGAAGGTCAAGCCTCGTGTGTTCCGAGAAGGTGACCTTGTGCTCAAGAAAGTCTTGTCTTTCGCGCCCGATTCCAAGGGCAAGTGGACTCCAAACTATGAGGGTTCGTATGTTGTTAAGAGAGCCTTTTCAGGCGGTGCTTTGATACTTACAACTATGGATGGGGAGGATTTCACTCGTCCTGTGAATTCAGATGCAGTCAAGAAATACTTCGCCTAAAAAATTAAAAAAAACTGAATAGCTCGCTAAGTTGAAAACTCGAAAGGGCGGCTTAGGCAAAAATGAGCGTCTCGGTGGATTGAAAACCTGAAAGGGCGATCCAGGCAAAAGTTAGAGACATGAAAAATGAATATAGGTATCCCGCTAGATTGAGTACCTCATCCTGGGGCAATCTAGGCAAAAATTAGGGATTTGGCAAGTAACTGCATCCTGACAAGACTTTGTTCTACAACTGTCGTCCGTCAGAGATCCTTGCTCATTATCAGCCAAAGCTTCAAATACATCGGATTCAGAATTGGTGGAGAAATGGCCATTATGTTCAATGTAGCCCTTTTCCAATATATATCACCAATTTCAAATTTATAAAGATCTATGGAGTCTTGCCATTCGCAGACTACCATTCTATCAAATAAATTTGAGCCTTTTATCCAATTATTGGCACTCTTATCTGTTTCTATTCAACAAATGTTTTGCATATTTTGATTAAGAAAATATCATTGTTTTAAACGATCAAATTTTTTATAATTTGTTTTTAAACAAAGTGAACATTCACAATGACGAAAGGATACTTAGGAGATCCTCAGTGCTCTCCCAAGGGTGGTACGATCCCCAACAGGGTAAGATTTTTGTCCATATTCCTGGCATGACTGTATCTCCTCCCTCCGGAACCCCTTGTGGTTTATCCTACCAAGTGGATTGCTTGTTGAGAGTCACCTCTCTTCCCTTCAGCAGAGTAGCAATCTTTCTTCCTCAGCAGCTTGGATCTCTTTGGGCAAGAGCGGTATTTGGTGGTTGATCCCGATAAATCCTTTATCTCCTTGGATAGATTCCCCAGTAGAGTTGTTGGTGTGGTGGACCTTGTCTATGATAACTCTCGTCCCCAGCTGGAATGATTGATGATTCATCCCTTGCAGAGTTCTTTGCTTCCTGGTATCTCTGATCCCCAGCTGATTGGATACTCTCCGGTGAACTTGGCTTTCTCTCTTGAGATGTAGTACCGGGTGGTTGATTCCTGGACCTGGTTGTGTTAAATATGTTTGTTTGTCAACATACATCGTACATAAACCACGCGCATACATGCATACGCAGCGGGTGGTTGATTCGGGTGATGATATCCCCTCATCTGCTTGGATAATTGCCCTGATTACGCAATTTATCCCCAGCGGGTCATCTCTCATCTACCTTGTTGTTGTTGGTAACGATTGTTTCTCCCCTGAATTGGTCATCATTATATACCTAGTTTCGGTATCCTGATGCCTTTTCTTTTCGGTCGATTTATCCTTTATTAACCCAATAACCGGTTGTGGATAATCGTCCATGCAAGTACATTATCTATGTTCTGACGGTAATAGATAGTATATCTCATGCACTCTCGGGTCTGAAGCCTTTTGTTCTTCCCCAGTTGAGTAAGATTCGTATCCCCTTTGTGGAGTCGAATATCCATCCTGTAATCGAGTTTGCTTTTAGCCCTCTTTTGGATGATGAGTGTTTTGGGAATATTCCCCAATTCATGCCTTGGTTGGTCACCTATTATATGCCCAGTAACCGGTATCCCTGGTGTTCCTTCCTCTTTGCTCCATATTATGACTTTTTGTCCCCTGTGGAGTCAGAATCCTTGAGTTGAAGTATACCTTTTAGGTTTTCCTCAGACGTTTTGAAGTTTTGATATCTCTCACCCTTATACCGGTCTTGGATATTCATCTCTTCCTGAGCATGTTGTATCACTCACCCTCATACCTGGCGTTCAGATCACATGTCTCCTTGAGCTTATTACCCAGTAACCTGTAATACCTTGTCCCGCTACTTCCCCAGGAGTTTCCTTGTGGACATCCCCAGCGAAGTCCCTTAGTGGATTGTTTTCATCCGGATTTTATCCGAAGTATCCGCTGTGGATAGTTTTTTGCTGTATTGGCATATTCCCCAATACATGCATCTTCGAGTCAGCTCGAGTCTTTCCATTGGATCTTTTCCCTTTGGAATTCTGTTCCCCACGCTTTGAGTCGTGACCTGCTCGCGCATTTTTATCCCTTTTCTATCCCCAGGGTCTTGGTCCCATGGAGTGAATTGCTCATATGGATTATCAGTGGCTTCTGATTTCTTTGCTTTTGTGGACACATATCTCCACAGAGTGCTACCATTTTTCATACCTACATTTGCATCATGAGGTCTCTTAGGGACCAAAATTCGTCTCTTTGTTATTATTTAAGTCCATTCTACCCCGTCAAGACGAAGATTTTAACCTTCATTTCTCCGGCTAGAATGACCTTAAATAGGGGCATCTGTAAGACCCCAATTTTGACCCTAAGATCCCTCATGGCATCATAACATTGCATTTGAATTACCTCAAGGATCTTTAGCATATTGGTTCCCTTTGCCTTGGGGTGGGACTCCTTGTAATTGGTTTGAGATCACCAAGCATGCTTGAATTATACATCATTGTTTCTCTTACTTTTGTTTACTAACCAAAAGCACAAAAATGTGTCACTAACATCTTTTGTTTGAAGCTTGAGTATCATCCAAGACACTTTGTGGGTTCTATTTAGATGATCAGTCAACACAAGGGAATGGCTTGAGATACTTCCAACAGGTTCAAATGGGGTCTATTCGTCAGTCAAAACGTTAATCTTGAAGGAGCAAAAGTTTGTTCATGAACTGTCATGCTCGCTAGGCGAAGCCCACGTGTTAAAAAAATAAATAAATAAATAAATAAAATATAACAGAAATTTTTTGGACTTGGGCCTCTCTCATTTGAGCCCACAGGTCCACAAAAATCAGGTTATAAATTTAGAGTTTCAGTGAAACAAAAGGGAATTCTATTCCTATTACCCTGGCAGGAAAAAGATAGTGAGAGAAGAACTAACAGAGTTCAAAGCAACCTCCAGAGACTAAAGGGAACTCATCGGCAAAGAACCAATTCCCTCTCATATAAACCCTCAGATTGCTTTGCAAACCCAACCGGGCAATTCAATTTCATTCGATCTCTCCAGTCAGGTTTGCCTTAATCCTATTACTTTATGCTTTTAATTTGAATGCTCTGAATGTATGAGGTATTATGGGTGAATTTGATACCCTTTTGATGCATGTGTTTGACAAGAGGTTTAGGCCTCCTACCCTTGGTCGCTTTTTGTGAGCTTTTTGTGAATTTTAATGGCATGATTCATGTGGTTACATTTTGATTTGGGGGCAACTCTTGATTACCCTATCTTGTTTCTCTAACCTGTTTGTTGAGTTTTGTTTTGTGAGGGCTCATATGACTCTTGCAGAGATGACTTGCCTGGTGTTCCACTTTATTTGTGGGATACCACCTGGAGGTTTATTCCGATTACCTATACTGACTCGCTTTCTTTGATGGTGTTTAGCTTGGAAGAGTCTTTGGGTTTCTTATTTATCTAATTGCTGTTACTTCGGATCTTTATTCGTATGGTAGATCTCTTGATCCCTTTACTTTTCCCGCATGTTGCCGATTTCTTAGGTTTCGTATAGCCTCTCGTGGCATGTCATTTAAGGTAGCGCGGTTCCTTCATCTAGGACTGCCTTTTTGCATGAGCATCCCTAAACACCCCAAACTCATTGATTTTTCTTCTCCTAAGAACACGTTATCTCCTTCTACTACAGGCGAGTAAGTCTCCAAAGGTCGAGCATCCGGTAGATTGCGTAGTAATGTCGTTCACCCCAAAACACAACCCTTACCCCATAGGTGGTCGAACTATGTTTTGCTTTGATTTTCATCCCAGATGAGATACGTAGGCATAAGACACGATGTCTTAGCGAGCACACTCCTCTTTAACCCATAGGTAGCCGAGCTACGAAGACTCTGATTCTCAGATTCAGATGAGATACGTATGCAGTGGATGCGACGTCCGTGCGAGTCATTTTCTTTTGACCTCTCTTTTAGTAAGTAGTACATTAGATAAACATACACACTTTTCCCATCCCTTCAATCATGTTTGCACAAATAAATTTTCACAAAATGCCAACCTTATAACAAGTGTGAAAAGGGATCCCTAGGAGTACTTAGGATGTTTTGGGTGCCTAATACCTTCCCATTGCATAACATACCCCGTTACCCAGATCTCTGACATTTTTACTAGTTTTTGATTCGATTAAACTGTTAGGTTTTTGTTCGCTTTCTAACCATTCCTTTGGATAAATAGAAGTGCGGTGGCGACTCAACTTGTATGATTTACCTTGGATTTAGTCAATATATCTAATGGTAACGAATACCCCGCTACACTTACCATATTTTGTATTCTACTTAAGGACACTATACCTTACGATGTTCTATAATTCACTTAAGGGCACCGTACATTACAGTATTCCTTAATTACTCTAGCAACACATCACTGCTACCCAAGACACAAAAATGTCATGTGATCTGACAAATCCTTCTGTGATAATAATTATGTGTATAATTACCCTTTTGCCCTTATGTCTATATTGAACACAAGGCATAGACCGTGTCATCCTTGTCTAGTTCAATATTGGGCCCATAGACATTTATCCTGTTACGCAGGATGGGCAAATTCCATCCAGGTCACTCATGTCCCTTAGCATGCTTCGTGGAGTACCCATCAACTGTCTTTATGGTCATCCAGTTACAAACAACGTTTGATCAGCAATAAGGCACTCGACTCTACATCTAGGGTCCATAGTGGTTTCAGGTCGAAGGGTGGTATACACCATTATCACCATGAGAATAACTTATGACACTTTGCATAACATTCTATATAGTATTCTCATAGTGGGTCAATCCAGTATAAATATTACTCTTAATATTCATACCTATGTTTGAGACTTGATAACTCCTTATCCATGATCCATGAGATGTGATCATCAGTCTATAAACATAATAGTCTTCATGCTTTAATGTTATCCCACTTCACAATAAAGCTCAACTACGGATACTTTAAGAATAATTTCCTTATGTTTAATGTGATCTCATGATTAAGTCACACTTGATACATTAAACGAACTATCTACTCCAGGGACTTTATTAAACAAACATAATAAAGAAAAAGCCTTTTATTATTAATAAACAATTCGATACAAGTACCAAAAGTATTAGCCTCTAGGGCTTACCCCAACAATATCAGGCAAAGAAATGGAAGTTCTCTCGGGAACAAAGATACAACTTCAACTGAGGATCAAACTTGGGGCACCAAGAGCATCCGTATTTATCCTCCGATTATAGCATCTTCAAATATCGAGTGTCGGGAAGTCGAATCCCTTCCCCAAACTACAAGTCCAATCCCTATTGGCAACTACCAAAAAACTAAAGTCCACTTTGTTGGCATCATCATAAATTCAAATCCAATCAGCATTGGTACCCAAAAGATCTCACCCTCAGAAAAGGGGAGACCAATAAAAAAACTAATCAGCCACTGGCATTTCCAAATGCATTGCATACAACATACATGCATGACTTTCCTGCCGAGGCAGGAAGTTCCATATCAATAAAAAGATCTCTCACCAATACGAGAAGTTTGCATCAAATTAACAAGCATCATATGCATAGGAAATCAAGCACTTCCCATCAACCCTTTGATGATGACTACCTTCCATCAACCGTTTGATGATGTCATCAACCCTTTGATGATGATATTACCTAAGCACATTTCCCATCAACTTTTTGATGACGACAACCCTTTGATGAATACATTCCTTTCCCATCAACCCTTTGATGATAACAATCCTTTCCCATCAACTCTTTTATGGCAACAATCCTTTCCCATCAACTCTTTGATGATGCTGTCAACCCTTTGACGATGACAATTGTTGTCCCATCAACTCTTTGATGACGACACTCCATTTTCATCAACCTTTTGATGAAGACATTCCTTTTGTGTCAACCCTTTGACGAGATTCTTATTCGTCACCCCTTTGATGATGACAATTGTTGGCTCATCAACCCTTTGATGACGACCTTCCTATTCAGTCAACCCTTTGCCGAGGACAATTGTTATTTCATGAATCTTGAAGTCAGATCCCCACAAAAGGCCTTACCAAAAGTCCAACCACACTTGGTGCACCCCAAATACGTCGAGACCATTGCATAAACTGCATCAACATTTTGCATAAACAATCATGCATTATATCATATCGCATTAGAAAATGCATAGCATATTCCATCGAGATGGAGCATTATGCTAGATAAACATGCATAACTGCATAAAAGTCTTTCTTGAAAGCATACAATAATCCTCCGTTAAGGCATTCTTCCTCCCCAGTGAGAACGTTATCATGAAACCTTGGAATGGTATTCCCCGCAGGTTTTTCGAGATATCTCCTTTGTGTTTCCTTTTGCGAATACCCTGAGAGTCTTTGACCAGTCACTTACCTTTCGTAAGCGGTCCACTGCCTTTTGCATTGGAGGCCCCTCATTTCATTTTCAATACCCGTCCATATTTATCTCCAACACTCGTCCATGTTGATCATTTCATTTTCAATACCCTTCTGTATTGATCTCCAACACTCATCCATGTTGTTATCTTTCTTCAATACTCGTCCGTATTGATCTTCAAAATCCGTCTGTGTTGTTATCTTCTTTCAGTACTCGTCTGTATTGATCTCCAACACTCATCCGTGTTGTTACCTTCTTTCGATACTCGCCGGTGTTGATCTCCAACACTCGTTCGTGTTGATAATTTCATTTTCAATACCTGTCCGTATTGATCTCCAACACTCATCCGTGTTGTTACCTTCTTTCGATACTCGTCCTCGTTGATCTCCAACACTCGTCCATGTTGATCATTTCATTTTTAATACCTGTCCGTATTGATCTCCAACACTCGTCCGTGTTATTACCTTCTTTCGATACTCGTTTGTATTGATCTCCAACACTCGTCTGTGTTGATCATTTCATTTTCAATACCCGTTCGTATTGATCTCCAACACTCATTCGTGTTGTTATCTTTCAATACCCCTCTGTATTGATCAACACTCGTCCGTGTTGTCATCTTTCTTCAATACTCGTCCGTATTGATCTTCAACATTCGTCCGTGTTGTTACCTTATTTCAATACCCGTCTGTATTGATCTTCAACACTCGTCCGTGTTGTTATCTTTCTTCAATACTCGTCTGTATTGATCTTCAACACTCGTCCGTGTTGTTACCTTCTTTCAATACCCGTCCGTATTAATCTCCAACACTCGTCCGTATTGTTATCTTTCTTCAATACTCATTCGTAGTGATCTTCAACACTCGTCCGTTTTGTTACCTTCTTTCAATACCCGTCCGTATTGATCTTCAACACTCGTCCGTGTTGTTATCTTTCTTCAATACTTGTCCATATTGATCTTCAACACTCGTCCGTGTTGTTACCTTCTTTCAATACTCGTCCGTGTTGTTACCTTCTTTCAATACTCGTCCGTATTGATCTTCAACAGTCGTTCATGTTGTTACCTTCTTTCGATGCTTGTCCGTATTAGGCATCGATACTCATCCGTGTTATCCCCCTTTTCTGATACCCGTCCGTATTGACCTTCGACACTCGTTCGTGTTGGTCTTCTTTTTCAATACTTGTTCGTATTAATCCCCAGTGAAGTCCTCATCTCTTGACACTCGTCAGTGTTGGCCTTCTTTCTTCGGTACTCTTCCATATTGATCTTAACACCCGTCCGTGCTGATCTCTTATACTCATCTGTATCTAGATCCCAACACTCGTCTGTGTTATCCTTGTTTCATGTACCCGTTTGTGTTAATTTCAACGCTCGTCTATGTTGTTAAACCATTATTGATGCTCATTGGTATTGGTATCCCTCACTCGTCTATGCGGACCTCAACTCTCCTTCTTAACCTTTTGTTAAGAAATTCTCATCACCTTTTGTGTGAGAAGTTTGTTCACTTTTTCCTAACTATATCCGAAGATCCTGTTTCTCTTGCTAAGGAGCCGTTGTTGCCTGTTTCAAGAGAAGGTCGCTTCTCAGTTGAGCTACTTGCCTTTAGCAAGACGTCTCTCTGCCTTTTGCAGAAGATCTCATTCCAATTCTTCATATCCACCGATACTTGCCTTTTGCAAAGACTTGTTTCTTTCACCTTCGCGGAATCCTGCGGGAATACCTCGATTATCAATCTCAAGCCAAAACTTGTTAGTGGAGGCAAACCGAAGAAAAAACAAAGAGAAAGGCACAAAAAAGAGATCAGCATACGTAGCATATTACATATAGCATGCATGACTTCATAAAACATCTCACTGAATAACTTTCCATAAACCCCATTTACCCTACATCTCATTCATTTCATTCATTCCTTGCGGGTAAATTTCTTGGTTATTTTTGTATTTAATCCTCTCCTACCATGAATGTTTGAAAGCAGCTGCTATTCATACCTTCAGGTCCGAGAAGATTAAATAGGGGCAGCTGTCATACCCCAAAATTTGCCCTCATTTTCGCTTTTTCATTTGACTATAACTTGACAACCATCTACCCGTTCATACTCATTCATGTGCATTCATTCATTTATGATTAACATCTGCTAACAGGCGTCACAAATTCGGGGTTGATAAAATCGGAGTTGGATTGAAGATTGTGGCATTGCACATCATATGGATTGAAATCCTGATTCATGGTTTTGCTATTCGAGGATCTTGTGTATGAACTGTCGATTGGTCGATATTCATCTTGTTTGATTCATGGCATTGGCACAAGTCATTGGTTTAGGATGTTGTGCTCCATATCCGTTTGTCCATGAGAAAATACGCATTTTTGATCAACTGTTGATTTTTTGGTCAACCATCAATCTCCGAATCTTTTATCATGTGATCCGTAATCATTCCATCAATTTCGAATTAATTCAGGAAGTTTGGGTGGATTTTAACTACCAAATTAATTTTGATATTTCCTTTGTTATTAAAACTTCTTGATTTTATTAAGTGAACCGTTTAAGGCCAATTTCTAAATCTAAATCAATTTTTCAGTCCATATCCAAATCTTAAAACCAATATCCACATTCTATCCACATATCCAAATAAATAAATAAATAAATAAACAATTAATTGATATTCATTTAAACCAAATTAACCAATCCCATAACCAATATCCCATCCAAAATCCAATTTCATTTTAATATCCATTTAACCATTTTTTTAACAACTATCCATTTAATGTCCATAATCCAAAACCCATTTTACCAAATCCATATCCATTAACCAAAAAAACCAATATCCATTTAAATCCATATCCATTTGACTAATTTCCAAAATCATTTAATCCATATCCAATGAAAAAGCAAATTGAAAAAAAGCAAAACCACGACAGTGTGAACCGAAAATAGCTACTGCACAAAAATGTACACCAACAGTAAATAATAGCCAAACGCTGCCACCGCCAAAAAGTTGCTACACAATACGAGCCAAACCAGCCACGACAGCTACAAGCCATAACAGCTTCCATCCAAACTGCAGAGCGCTAGCCAAAAGGAAATGAACAACTGATGAACGAAACTCAAAAAGAGCTGGTAGTGCATAAGCTAACACAAACACCACTAGCCATGTAAAACACGAGCTACATCCAAGCCAACCAAACGGCAACATCACCGTAACCGCACAAGCTATAACAACAGCAGTAACAACAGCAAAGTAGGCAATGTGAGAAGTGCATCAAAGCGTAACAGCCGGTTGCAACAAACAAAGCTACTTCCAAAAAGCCGCTACTCTTCAATGCCGATACACACAGCAAGCCACCAAACGGATGGAAATTAACCAAATCCAAAACAAGCCAAAACGGAGAAGCCAACAGCTACAGTAGCATCAAAACGCGAGCTACTATGCTGCAATACAATAACAGCTGCAAAAACCAATAACAAAATTATAACCAAAATTCACAATCCAATAACGGAATTATAACCAAAATTCACAATCCAATAACAGAACTCTTACCTCTCATCCATATAAAGATCAAAAACTGCAAATTCTAACAGATATTTTTTCATTGGGTTTTTCTGCAAAACCGGCGACGGAGCCACCACACCTTCCATGCTTCACCGCGCACGAACCTCGCTACTCGCTCTCATCTCAAGACAACGACGCAACAATAGGAGGAAAAAACGGAAGAAGCAGAAATCAAACAGAGGAGAAGAAGAATATCACGAAGGAAGGACAAGGAAATCGTACCTGTTCTTGGAAATTCGGTGAGTCATTTCTCGTTTTGATCTGAGTTTCGCCTCGGTTTTACGGCATATTTTGTTTCAGATTCAATTACTTTCGTTGAGGCTAGATATAATTAGGGATTGAATTTGTGTTTGATGCTGTGAACATTTGAATTGATGACTTGAATCCCTGAAGAACTTCCATGAATGATGTCGAATGCCATCCAAGAACACAAATCCATGAGCTATAGTGATGAGCGTGATGCTCTGATACGAAGCACAATGTTGTTGTCGTAAACGCAAATCCATAAACACAGGTGCGTTGAACAGTGATGAGAATCGCGATGTTCGCTCCGGATTTTTTGGATAAGCGCTTTTCATCTTGATTTGGTTTCGTGGCCTATCTACATAAGCGTTTTCGGCATCGTATTATGAGCGCTTACTCATGGGGTCTGGGCTTGGTTTGGCCTCAAGCCCAAACGAACTACTCCCTGCACCCTTGCGGATCTGGGTCGGTACCACCTGTCCATTGCAAAAGCCCATGTTAATTTTTTGCTTTGTCAATTAGCTTTTAATTGGAAATTTAGAATATTCTTAATTATATAGTAGGTTAATTAGGATTATTAGGTAATTAGTTTAGAATATTAATTAGGGATTTAGGTTAATTGGATGAGTTTTAGGATACAACTAGAAATTTAAAATTATATTAGGTTAATATTAGATTTAAATTAGAATAATATTAGTTTAGAATATTAGATTTTTAGGATCATAATTAGGAGTTAATTACGTTAATGTTTTAGAATATTAAGAAATATTAGAAATATTATTGAGAACATTATATATAATTAGGAGTTAATCTGATTAATTAGGATCTTTAATTTTGATTAGCTTAATTAGGTTTAATTAGAAATATTAAAGTTAACTAGACTAGGATTTTAGAAATAATCAGAAATAGTTTAGGATGTAGAATATTAAAATGAGTTTAGGATTTAATTGATTTTAATTAGGATTTTCATGAAATAGAAGTTTAATTCAATATTAACCATAATTGTGAATTGACGGTTTTAATCATAGACTTAGGAATAGGCTAGTCTTGTATGCTCCCTTAGTTTTAGGACTTATGGAATTTCCCAATTGACCTAGCTATTATTTTTGATGTGGTTAACCCTATTCTTAATGCATGTTTAGATAGAGTTTAGATTTTAGAATTAACTTTCACTTGAACGATTTTATTTCCGCACTCCCTTATACTTTACATGTACCCCCATCCCCTTTCTGATGCATGCTTTTACTTGCTTTCTTTTATTGCTCTATAGCTACTCCTTAGGCATTAGGAGCGATCACTCATTCAAAATCGATAATCAAACCCTTGATCCAACGTCAAGCGGTTCTTTTTCAAATAAAAAACAATAAACAAACCCTTGATCCAACGTTAAACGGTCTTTTCTTCCGAATCAAATTCAAAAACACAATAAATGGCGATTAGGATCGTACGTCACGAGCCTTAAGCGATAAAGAAGGGATGAGATTGGAGCTTTCCTACACTCATTCTGAATGCTCGAACACAAGACGTTTGACTTGGTAGTTTGAGGTATTCACCTTTATCCATAGTCTTTAGTGCAATCCGAAATCAATAATACTTTCTCAAAGCATAAAAGCAACTCAACGCATTCAAATCTTTTGTTTGAGACTTAGGGAGACACCATTGAAAACCCTTCTTCAAGGTAATAAAATCAACCAAACAAATAATCTTTTTAAACCCATGAACTACGAGGCTATGATTTCTCACTTCGACAAGTGGGCATACGTAGGCACGAGGACCCAATCCTTGGCGAGTACACTAATTTAAAATCTACTTCCACTTCGCAAACCATTGGCAAGCAAACATTTCAATAAATAATATCCACATAAACGCAAACATCCTAGATGGTTCCCATGGAGTACCATGGATGTAAGGGGTGCTAATACCTTCCCCTTGCATAACCGACTTCCGAACCTATTCGTGGTTGCGATGACCATTCTTTGGGGTTTTCTCGATATTTTCCCTTTCCTTTGGAATAAATAAAAACCGATGGCTACAGTAATAAAGTGAAATTTTATACTCATGATTGATGTGGTAGTCTTATTTATCAGATGCTTGAAATTCCCCCTGATGGGCTCTCTAATCTTCATCATAAAGTTCAAGATTTTATTATGGAGCAAAACTGGATTATCCCTAGCAGCATTCTAGACTGCTCAACTTTCTTTGTTCTATTCATGTTCCTGATGTGGATAAAGAGGACAAGATATACTTGAAATCTCCTTCTACTAGGACCATTTCTCTTAAGGATTCCTATCTCTTCTATAAGCCTGTTGACAACACTAATGACTGGGATGGACTGGGCTAGAATGCTTCAATCCCTCCTTCGAAGTCCCTTTTAGTTTGGAGGCTTTTGCACAATAAAGTCCCTACTGATGATAATATCAAGCTTAGAGGTTATACTCTTGTCTCCATTTGTAACCTCTATTGTAAACAGGTTGAAGATTCCACTAATATGTTTCTTCATTGTCCTTATGCGATTAGCTTATAGAATTTGTTAGAGTCTATCATTCAAGTTAGAATCAATCTTAACTCTATTTTGGATGTCCTTAAAACATCTGAGAGAGGTTGGAACCCTCAGTGCAAGTTTGTGATCAATGCGGCTATCATTAATATTATCAACATTATTTGGCTTAGTCGCAATGATGCTAGGTTTAATAGCACTATGTCTCCCTAGAAATCCAATATTCCTTGGATCATTGCGAATGTTGCTTTGTCTAGAAATCACACATGCCTTAGTGCAGGTCATTCCATGGAAAATTTCAAGATCCTCAAGTTCTTTAATGTTCACATCCACCCTCCCAAAAGAGCTCTCGTTACCACTGAAATCTTCTAGATCCCTGCCATTTTTTATTGGATTATAGCTAACACCAATGGTTCTTCTCTTGATAATCCTTGTATTGCAGCTTGTGGTGGGGTCTTTCGTGACATGCATGACAATCACCTACGTCTTTTGCAATGCCTCTTGAAAACTCCAATGTTTTTGCTGCTGAGTTAAACGATATTATGTATTCTATTAAATTTTCTTCGCAAAAGGTTGGAATAAGATGTGGATTGAGAGGGACTCCAAGCTTGCTATCATTGCTTTTAATAATCCACTTATGGTTCCTTGAGCTTTAAGGAACAGGTGGAAGGACTGCATTATCATCACCTCTCGTATGACCTTCCTCCTCACTCATGTTTATTGCGAGGTAGCCATTGTGCGAATAAAATTGCAAATCTTGATTTCGCGATCTAGTTTTACTTGATGGAATAAAATTTTAGTTGCTAGAGATATTTTCTTTAGGGATAGGTTTGAACTTCCGTATTACTGTTTTTCTAAATGAATTAACATTTTGCCTCTTTAATATTAATTAATCTTTTTTTATTAAAATAAATTACCATTTTATTTAAAGATAGGTTTGAACTTCCATATTATTGTCTCCATAGTTTTACTTGGGGTTTTAGTTTGGTCCCCTCTTCTTTGTACCTTTTGCCTCTTTAATATTATTTAATCCTTTTTACTTAAAATAAGTTAACATTTTAGGAGAAAGCCTCTCTCTTTGGAGACTTCTCTTTACCCTTTACACTCCCACACTAAGGTTTTACTTAGTAATTACGAGTAGTAAAAATTTCATGTTTTCAGTAGGTGTAATTTCAAAAACATAAATAATAGAAACTCATTCCATTTCATTTGTAATTGAGAAACAAAAAAAAAGCTTAATACACCACTTCAAAAACACTTCTGATCTTCCAAACTGTCCTAAATTTTTAGATAAAGTAGTGTAAACTTATAAACTGAAATTTCAACACAAGCCAATCACATAGAAACTTAAACCTCTTTCACACCACTTGATTTCTCCTCAAGTTCAAAAGCAGAAACAGGGAAAGTTCTTGAAAGTCCAGCAGGAGTTTGAAAAGTGATTTTCTCAGTTGGTGGATCATCAACATAAATATCACTAAGTGTAACCCATATAAAAAGCTCTTTAGATTTAACACCACTCATTTTCTTAATCTTACCTTTTTCAACATAAGAAGTGTCGGAAATCCCCCAAAACCTATGAGAATTTCAATCAATCTTGATGAACAAGATTGTTATCACCCACACAATGACAATGAAAAAAAAGAAAAATGGAGAAATAAAGAAAGAACGATGAAGGAGAAGAGGAATTAAAATTCTACAGAGTTTATCTCTGCCCACAAATTATGGAAAACTTCTTATTCACTTTGCAACTGCAAAATACTGTGAATTACAAGTGTTATGAATACTCTATTCACCTCATTACAAAAATAAGGGTTACTCCCTCTATTTATAAATTTAGGTTAACTTGGACCTAAAGCCAAAGCCGAAAACAATAAAAGCCCAAAATAGCTAACACTACTAAAATAAGCCTAAGTCGAAATCCTGTGTGAAGCAACCTGCTTTGACACTTCGACAAACTAACACAACTCAACACACTAGGTGTTTAGACACTTCCTTACTCTGTCGAGCAACTTGCTTTGACACAAGGAATTACAATTCAACACACCACCTAATTCATCATGTCTAAGCTATCTACATTCATCATAGCTCTTAATCTTCTGAACACTTCGACCTGCACTCCCTTTGCCATGATGTTTGCAATCTGATTCTCAGTTCTGCAGTGTTCCACATTCATCTTCCCATATTCTACCTACTCTCTAAGATAATTGAACATCATATCGATGTGTTTGCTTCGACCATATGCTATCGGATTCTTCTCCAGATTGATAGTTGACATGTTGTCGATCTTCATGGTAATAGCTCCATGACTTTCTGCTGTTATCTCTTCGACTAAATTCACCATCCATGTTGCTTGACATGCACAAAGAAAAGCATCTACGTATTCTGCTTCGCATGACGATAATGCCACTACTGGCTCCTTTCTCGAACTCCAAGCAATTGGTGCACCACCTAGCATAAACACATAGCCAGTTGTGGATTTTTGATTCTCAACATCATTACACCAACTTGAGTCAGTTTATCCCACTAATTTGCATTCTTTTCCTTCATCAGCTGCAGGGAATAAAATTCCATAGTTGAGAGTTCCTTTCAGATACCTTAATATCCTCTTCGTCGCTGCTAGATGTGATACCTTTGGCTTCAGCATGAACCTACTCACCATACCTACACTATATTCTAAGCCATGCCTTGTGTGACAAAGGTATCTAAGTGACCCAATAAGTCTTCTATATTGGGTTGGGTCGACATCATCTTCATCTGAATATTTCGACAGTTGTAATATGGGCTCAGTTGGAGTCGAAGTTGGGTTACAATCTTGCATCTTAAATCTCTTGAGTATTTCGCCTACATACCTTCTTTGATGCATCATCAAACCTCTACCACTCTTGTAGAATTCGATGCCAAGGAAATATGAAATGTCACCCGGATCTGACATTTCGAAATCCTTGTTGAGATCACCTTTGAAGTCTTTGATCTCCTTCTTGCAACTACCTGTTATCAACAAGTCATCGACATAGAGACATAGTATAAGAAAAATTCACTCTTGCTTATTATTACATATACTCCATGTTCACTTGTACACTTTACAAATTCCTTCTCCCTTAGAAATCCATCTATCTTCTTGTTCTAAGCTGTTGGAGTTTGTTTAAGTCCGTACAGGGCTTTATGCAGTCTGTACACCTTTCTTTCTTCGCCATGTTTCACAAACCCAACTGGTTGTGCAATATAAACTTCTTCTTCTAAAGGGGCATTAAGGAATGGACATTTCACATCCATCTGACACATCTACCAGTTGTTCATGTTTGTTAGACCAACAACTAACCTGATTGTTTCAATCCTAGCAACAGGTGCAAAAACCTCATCGAAGTCGATTCCTTCTTTTTGAAGAAATCCTTTCGCCACAAGTCTCGCCTTGTGTCGAGTGAATTCTCCTCTAGTATTTAACTTCACCTTGTATACCCACTTCACATCAATTTCCTTCTTGTCTTGAGGCAATTCGACAAGTGACTAAGTATTGTTTACTTCGATTGACTTCAGCTCTTCGTCCATTGCTTTCATCCACTTCGAATCTTTCAATGCCTCGACTGCATTGACAGGTTTGACATATGCGTAGAAAGAATAATATACCAGCTCACCTTCTTCATTGACCATATCCTCTGATGAAATCACACATTCTTGCAACCTTGCAGACATGTGTCTTGTTCTTTAAGGTCTGCTTGGGCTTGCTTCACCTCTGACTTCTTCCTGTCGAACTTCTCTTTCGACTTCACTAGTTGGTTCATCATAAAAGATTCTCATTGAATCTTTCTTTACATTCTCTGTCCAATCCCACTCCTTAAGCTCATTTTCTATCACATCCCTTCTGATCACCACTTGCTTATTCACTGGGTCGAATAACTTGTATCCTCCAATTGAATGATATCCTATCAGGATCATCTGATACGACTTATCATCAAATTTTCTTCTAAACTGATATGGCACATGTCTATGTGCTACAGATCTAAACACCCTTAGATGACTCGAGATAGGCTTGACACCAGACTAACATTCTTCTGGCGTGATTCCTTCTAGCTTCTTCGTCGGACATCTGTTCAAGATATATGTCGCAGTCGATACGACTTCTCCCCATAATTCTTTGGGTAGATGCTTGCCTTTCAACATACTTCTAACCATATTCATGATGGTTCTATTCTTCCTTTCTGCGACTCCATTCTGTTGTGGAGTGTAGGCTGACACCATCTCATGCATAATCCCTTCTTTCACACATAATGCATTGAAGTCTTTCGACACATATTCTTGTCGCAACCTGCGAAAAAAAACAACCGGCGAAAAAAGAAAAAGGACAGAAGAGTCGTCACCGTGCGTTATTTATCCCAATGGAGGGAAAGGAAACGCTCGAAGTAAACATGGAGAAAGGAAAGGAAAAGACAAGGTCTCGCAACCAAATCTTGGGTTCGGGAGTCGATTATGCGAAGGGAAGGTATTAGCACCCCTACGCATCCGTAGTACTCTACGGGATCCACTATTGTTGTTCTTGTCTAAAGGGTGTGTGTTTATCTAATGTACTATTTACTAAAGGAAAGGGTCAAAAGAAAATGACTCGCACGGATGTCGCATCCACTGCATACGTATCTCATCTGAATATGAGAATCAGAGTCTTCGTAGCTCGGCAACCTATGGGTTAAAGAGAAGTGTGCTCGCTAAGACATCGCGTCTTATGCCTACGTATCTCATCTGGAATGAGAATCAGAGCAAAACGTAGTTCAGCTAACTACAAGAACAAGGGTCTCGATTGCAACTAGGGCAAGAGAAAGGGAAAGGTCTCGATCACAACGAGGGCGAGAGAAAAGAATCGCAACAAGGGCGAAAGCAAACAAGGATTAGTTGTTAGTCGTCAGTAAAAAAAAACTCGGCAAGACATCGCATCTCGTGCCTACGTATCTCATCTGAACATGAGAATCAGAGTTGCCGTAGTTCGGCTAACTAGGGGTTGCCATCTGAACATGGACTTACAAAAGGAGGACACCAGTTGTGTCAAAGGAGGGTGGGCAATGTGTTCACGTCTTAGCAGCAGGTGTCGCAGCTCGCTGAATCGAGTCTTAGGCAGTTACCTCTTTGCAATAGAACGGAGTGACATCCCACAGGATCGGAGACGCACGAAAGGTCTAAAAATGGGGAAGCTCTGCCCTAGAGTTGTCATGCAATGTGGACCTATGTGTTAGGATTTACAAATGGGAACATCTACCTAATGTTAGCATGCAAAGAATAAGGGAATTCTACCTATGTTATCATACAAATAAATAAGGGAATTCTACCTATGTTATCATATAAAAGAATAAGGGAATACTACCTATGTTATCATACAAAGGGTTCTACCTAATGGGTGCTACCTAAACGGAACAAGAATCGACGAATGGAGCAAGGAGAGGAACCAGGGATAAGGGTAGATGGCGATGCATGAAGCAATCGACTTACAGGTGGTAGATGGCGATGCATGAAGCAATCGACTTACAAGAGAAATGGCGATGCATGAAGCAATCGACTTACAAAAGAATGGATGAATATGTGCTGGTTATGTTAAGTTTTGAAAATGATTTACTCGACGTTGGATCGAGCTTTTGATCTTATTTTGAAATGGTTATCGGGTGTTCGTTTTAATTCTTGTATTAACAGATGAATAAAGAATGAAATAATAAATGTTATACACTTCATGGGAGAGGGGTAAATTTGTTATGAATGGGGATTGTTCATGGCAATCAAACAATAATATTATATGCCTCATACATCATACAAGTAGGCCACAGGTATCAAACAATCAGATAAGTAATCAAGTATATGATCAAATCAAAGAATTAAAGAATGAAATAATGAAGCATTAGACAATGCATGAGAAGTATAGACATGTTAAGCAATCAAACAATAGAAGCATGGATGAAAGAAACAAATATAAAAAATATCAGATGAATCAGACAGATGAAACTATGCACACAAAGAATCAATGAATAATTTAATCGGGAAATGATGCAAGGATCAAATAAAATCAAGATGATAGGTCTCTAATACATGGCACATGAGATGAACAAGGGAGGATTAAAAGATCTCTTCAATTGCCCTAAGCAATCCCTAAGTCAAACATCAATCATGGAAAAGTCAACTGTAAAGTCAAGTCAACTAAAAAAATATGGAATAAATAGTAAATTAATCAAGAAAATTATGAAAAATTAAACTAACTAAGGTGGGGCCAGGACATCATCATCCCCTAAAAATATTTAAAAGATAATGTGAATTAGTGTATAAATTAATTGAAATAAAACAGAAGTCAAATGAAAAGTCAACCAAACAAACTAGGTCAAAAATAAATCCAAAATAAATTGAAAATGGGAAATAAAATTCCAATAAAAGGTCAAGTTGACCATGAGACATTGGTCAAACCTCATCCCAAAATTCAGAAGTTAAAAATAAATTTAAGCTATGAAAATAAAATTAATAAAAACAAGTGTGTTAAAATGGACCATTAAGAATAAACAATTAAAATAAAATATTAACATTAAATAAATATGAAAATAAAAATTAAATAAAAATAAATAAAACATTAAGAAAAGTAAAAAAAAATATTTTTTGGTATTTTTATGAATGAATAAATAATTTTTATTAATTAAACAGAAATTAAATGTGGAATTAAAAAAAGAAATGAAAATAAAAATGTACAATAGTTGATGGGCCTTGAGTATGAGGGGCGGATAGCAGTAATAGCGCATGAAGCCCAACACAAAATGAATATTCAGGCATGTCATGGAATTAAAATGTACATTTTAATAAACCATGTCACATGCCATCAACTGGTCACACTGGATGTTAAGTCATAAAAGACAAAAAACGAAAGGATGGGTAGGATTACAACAGCGCGAGGAATCGAAGGGCCTACAGAGTGCCGCGTGTCATTTGCTTCATGAAAATTAAAACCCTAGAGCCATGCATGCAAGGGGTTCATGAATACGTAGTAAATTTCCCCAATCTTCCAACCCACATATCTCATGCTATGGTGCTCCAAATGAGATGATATAAAAAGCAAAACTCAAGTACGAAATGAGAGGAACATCATGGTATCTTGTTTCATTAAAAATAGTGGCCTTAGCATGAAGAAAAATGAAGAACAAGGGGGCCTCATGAACATGGATACAACCGAAAATAATGTCACAAACTCAAAGTTAAAAGCAATGTCTCATGTTGAAGGGTTCATAAGCATGCATAACATATTGTTAACATAGGAAACTACATGAAACAAGCATGGTATGGCATGGTAATGGCATGAAAAATAGTAATGAACAATGGTAAGCATGATGATAAACATGGATATATGGTCATGAAAATGGAGAAGTAAAGGTACCTAGTGGATGCAAGGTCCACTGCCTCTTGGTGTTGGAGGAATGGAAGAAAGAAGAGATGCTCTTTTGATGCTTGTGCTTGAGGAACTTGTGAAATGGAAATGGAACTTTTGCTTGCCTTGCTTACTTTGAAAATACCATCCTCCACCCTTAACTCGAAAATAGCAGTAGCCTCCCTTCAGATTAGGGTTTTTGATGTTTAAATATGTAGGGTTTGAAGTGTTTAATGGGCTTGAAGTGTTTGGTTTATTTATGTGCAACATGTGCCAAAAGTGAGGTGTGAAAGGAAACTCTAATTGTAGAAAAACTTAAGTGAGTGGAACCAAAAGTGCATGACCAAATAAGGTAAAAAGTGTGTTGGTTGGTTTTGTGGTCTGACTGGTTTGGCTTGTGCAGCACAAAAATAGTCCAACAGGGTGACTTTGAGGCTATATATCTTGATGAGTATGTGACCAAATAGCAAGGCAATGCAAACAGTAGAAAGAGGGAATGGAGCTTAACATCTTTCATGTTGAACACAAGTTGAAATGGTGAATGGAAGAAGGTGAAAAATGGCCTTAAAGTTCAGGTTCCATAACTGCAAAATGGTTGGGCCAGTTTGGCCTAAATGCTGCCTAAAAATTCAGTCCATGATGCCAACTTTAGATGAGTGCATCTCCCAAACCAATGATCCAAATGGGATGATTCCAAAAAGGTCTGAAAGAGGACATGGCAAGGTAAAATTGTCATGAATAAAGTATTTTTAAAAGATGCCTTGAAATGCAAGAAAACTGGCCCATAAGTCTTGACAAATTTTTGCAAATTTTGGACTTAGAAAATTTTCTAAGTGTTCTAAAATAATGTCTTACTTTGACCAAGCATAACTTTCCCAATTTTAATCCAAATGAAACAAACTTTATATCTCTAGAAATCTTGGAACAAGAGGAACAACTTTCATGTTGGAGAAATTTTAAAATGGAGCTTTCATCTTGATGGAAAATGGGCTTAAAGTGGGTACAACAACCATAAAAACTTGTCATAAATGGAAAGTCAACTATTTCCAAATTTAGTAACTTTTCAAACTCCTGATTAAATGATGAATCCATGATCCAACCTTGATCAAATTTCACATGTAGGCTCCCTTAGGCATGAATTTTGAGATTCCACTTTCAAAATGTCAGGAGTTGACTTTTCTGGCCCCACAGTTGACTTTTCCCAAACTGTCTGATTCCCGATTCCATTGATCAATTGAAGCACCTCTGACTCAAATAAAGAGCTGATTTTTTGTATGTATACCCTTGTGGACATATGGAGGGCCATGGAAAAGAGTTTCACCCAAGGAATCAGAAATAGACTAATTTTATACCAAACCCTAGTTTTAGGGCAAAATGATCAGGAACTGATTGCCAATGGATCTTTCTGAGATAATTGTGGATCTCCCTAGGCCAAGATGCCTCTCTAATCATGACATGAATGAGCCCCTCTACTTCCAACCAAATATTGCCTGTTGCAGATAGCCATGAAACCCTAGTTTCCTGATTAAATCCAGATGCACACTCTGGGAGCTCTAAATCCTCCACTGATGACTTGAGGACCACAATAAGATACCTGGACCACCTTGAGACTTGTATATTTGGAGAATGAAGTTCAATTCTCAGTCTTTCTTTGTGTGGGCTCCTTCTGTTAAGGAGCGATCAATCAAACCCTGATTTCCCAAGTCACTGATGCAGTATGCAATGAGTATGACCTAGTATGATGCTAATGCAATGTGAAACACAACCCCATGCTTTTCCATGAAAAAGTGAAGGGTAAATTTTGGGGTATTACAAATCTCCACCACCATTAGTCCTTAAAATCTTGATCTTTCGACCGCTCTGTCTTTCGACCATAGATTTAAACTTGGAAAATACCTTGATCACTTCACTTTTCTTCTTGATCAAGTAAGACCGTAGTTTTCGACTGAAATCATCTATGAATGTAACAAAGTATTTGTTACCTCCAATTGAATCCACCTGGAGAGGACCACATACATCAAAGTATATGACTTCAAGAATTGCCTTCTGTAACACCCCAATAAAAATAAGATAATTATTTGATTTAAATTAATATTATATTTATTAATTTAGTTAAATAATTGGAATTATTGGATTATTATTATTATTATTTTGGAATAATAATTATTGGAAAATATATAAGTGTGAAGTAAGGAAAAAGAATCCCATTTGGTAAAAAGAGTTTTACGTGAAACAGAGAAGCGGCTGAAAAATGGAAAGTGGAGAAAGGGCAAAGAGGAAGAGCAAGGGCAAAGGTTGGAGAAGAGAAAAGCTTGGAGCTTAGAGATTTCCGGATTAACTCAGGTAAGGGGGATTTATCGTCGTTTAATGGGTATTATGGGTTAGCATGTAATGGGTAGTGATAAGCCGTTGAATTGACCCTAATTGGGATTATGAATGCTGGAAAATTATGTTGGATAAACTGTGTTTAGGCTGTAATAATTGTTAATTGTATTTGTAATGTTGTAAATGTTTGTAATTGAATCTGTGTTTGGGTTAGTTGTGAATTTCCGAACGTATAGCTTTTTACGGAATTGGAATCGGAGGTCCGGAAGTCCTCCAACGGCGGAAAATGCGGAGAATTCTGCATTCTGCCTTGTGTTAGCGCAGGAACAGTTTCTGTCTTGCGTTAACCGGTTAACCCAGGGTGTTAACCGGTTAACACTGTTATGTATTTTGAATAATTGCTGTTTTGTCTGCGTTAACCGGTTAACCCAGGGTGTTAACCGGTTAACACTGTTGTGAATGCTGAGATATGGCTGATTGTGCTGCGTTAACCGGTTAACCCAGGGCGTTAACCGGTGAACACTGTTAAGTTTTGGGGCAGGAAGCGTGTTTGTGCTGCGTTAACCGGTTAACCCAGGGCGTTAACCGGTTAACACTGTTGCAGAGTGGAAAAATTGTTAATTAAAATGTTGTGTGCCTAATTGATGGTTGCCTATATCGGTGTGTGATATAGTAGGGATTATTTCCCGCTGTTTTGAGCAGTAGAGGTATTAGTAGAGTGTGCTAATACTGTGTTTAATTATTTGACATGATATGATGTGTTGATACATGTGTTGATAATGTATGATGGTATGCATAATGTTGTGAATGTGTATGTTATGCATGTGTTGTGAATGGACTGTTTTATGGCTTAGAGAGTGAGCATCGGTCCATTGTGGATTATTGTTGTGATGTTGCATTGCTAGGTGATTAGCGTGCATAATGTGGCCTTTATGGTGGTAGCTAATTCCCATGGTGAGGAATTAGTGATGTTAGTCATTTGGACTGTTTTTGATGTTGCATGCTAGGTGAATTAGCGTGCATAGCATGACCCTTGGGGTGGTAGCTAATTCCCATGGTGAGGAATTAGTGATGTGAGTCACTAGGTCTCAAATGAGTGGGACTGGTGAGCTTGGTAGCCGTACCTGGATTTGGTCGGTGAAGTTGAACTATATGTTCACGAATAGTCGGTACCGCATGCATGGAGTCTCATTGCATAATATATGTGTAGTGTATAATATGAATGGATGTATTCCAATGTTATACGTGTGTTGTGTTGGCATTGAGCATGAGTATGAATTGTGTTGATATTGAGTATGATATTTGAGTTGATGTGCCGTTACTGAATGTGTGATACGATTAGGGTGATTAATGTGTTAAATTACTTAACATGACATTATATTCTATAATGCTTATTATATCGATTGAGGAACTCACCCTTACAACTATTTTTCAGGTAACGAGCAGTGATTGAGTAGAAGCTAATGCTTGGAGTCTAGTGTAGTCTCCTTAGTGGGTCATGCTCTGATAGATGTAACATCGGGAGGGAACATTTTAATTGTGTTGTTGATGTTTGTTGAACCAGTTTACATGTAGTATGTTACATGTTTTGAATGATCGATTTGATCTCTATCCGTTGCGTATTGTTCAATACTTTATGTTTTGAGTTAAATAATGAGCATGACTAAATAGTATGACGAATGGTGCGAAATAAATGTGTGACACCCTTAATTGCATGATTACTCTGATTTATATGTTGTTATTTTAATTAAATATTTGGGGTATTTTAGAAGGGTGTTACATTAGTGGTATCAGAGCCTGGTTGGTCGAGTCGGGTCGTAATTATTCTGTTTCCCCTGTACGGGATAGGTGTTGTGTAACCCTATCAGTACTTATTGTTTTAGCGTGTTGGGTTTTCAGAATAGAGATGGCTGGAAGAGGTAGAGACGATGCTGCGATTGCTGAGGCTCTGGGTATGCTAGCTGGAGTACTTGGAGGGAATCCGAATGTTGTGGGAATGGGAGCTGCTCGTCAACTGAGTGAGTTCCAGAAGAACAATCCTCCAATGTTCAAGGGAGCATACGATCCAGATGGCGCTCAGAAGTGGTTGAAGGAGATCGAGAGAATCTTCCGGGTGACTGAGTGTGCCGATAACCAGAAGGTCAGGTTCGGTACGCATATGCTGTCAGAGGAAGCAGATGATTGGTGGGTTGCTACCCGCACTGAGTTGGAATCTGCTGGGAATGCTGAGATCACTTGGGCTGTGTTCAGAGAGAGATTCCTGAGGAAGTACTTTCCAGAAGATGTCAGAGGAAAGAAATAGATAGAGTTCTTAGAATTGAAGCAGGGTAACAAGTCTGTTACTGAGTATGCTGCTAAGTTCACAGAGCTGTCAAAGTATTACACTCCCTATGATGAGGCTACTGGGGAATTTCGAAATGTGTGAAGTTTGAGAACGGGTTGCATCCTGAGATCAAGCAGGCTATTGGGTATCAGCGGATTAGAGTGTTTTTTGATCTGGTTGACTGTTGCAGGATTTTTGAACAGGATACCAAGGCCAGAGCGGAGAGTTATCAGCAGAGGGTTGATAGGAAAGGCAAGAATCAGAATGATCGTGGGAAACCATATGCAGCTGGCAAGGGTTTCCAGAGACAGAGTGGAATGAAGAGGCCTAGTGGGGGAGACTCTAGTGCTCCTGCTAAGTGTTACAGATGTGGTCAGGCTGGACATCGTTTCCATGAGTGTGCTAGTGCTGAGAAGAAGTGTTTCAAGTGTGGTAAAGGTGGTCATTTGGCTGCAGAGTGCCGGTTGAAGACTCTGACTTGTTTCAACTGTGGAGAGGTGGGTCATATCAGTCCACAGTGTCCTAAGCCAAAGAAGGAGAACCAGTCGGGAGGCAAGGTCTTTGCTTTATCGGGTTTTGAGACTTTTGCAGACGATCGTTTGATCCGAGGTACGTGTTATATTAATGGCTTTCCTCTTGTAGCTATTATTGACACCGGTGCTACTCATTCCTTTATATCTTTGGACTGTGCTGTGAAACTTAAGTTAGAGATATCTGAGATGCATGGAAGTATGGTGATTGATACTCCTGCGAAGGGTTCAGTGACTACTACTTCAGTTTGTTTGAATTGTCCTTTGAGTATTTTTGGTAGAGACTTTGGGATAGACCTTGTGTGTCTTCCATTAGTGCAGATTGATGTTATCTTGGGTATGAACTGGTTGGTGTTTAACCGAGTTTCTATCAACTGTTTTGATAAGACTGTGATATTTCCTGAGATTGAGGAAGGTAAGGATTTGTTTCTATCAGCAAGGCAGGTGAATGAGGAAGTAGCAGGTGGGGCAGAGTTGTTTATGCTGTTAGCGACTTTGGAGGCTAAAGATAAACTGGTGATTGGCGATCTAGCCGTGGTGTGTGATTTTCCTGATGTGTTCCCTGAAGAAGTGAATGAATTGCCGCCAGAGCGTGAAGTTGAATTTTCGATTGATTTGGTACCTGGTACTAGACCGATATCGATGACTCCGTACCGTATGTCTGCTGTTGAGTTAGCTGAATTGAAGAGTCAGCTGGAAGATCTGTTGGATAAGAAATTTATTCGTCCGAGTGTGTCACCGTGGGGTGCACCAGTGTTATTGGTCAAGAAGAAAGAAGGTACTATGAGGTTGTGTGTGGACTACAGGCAACTGAATAAAGTGACGATCAAGAATCGGTATCCTTTGCCGAGGATTGATGATTTGATGGATCAGTTGGTTGGTGCGAGTGTGTTCAGCAAGATAGATTTGAGATCGGGATATCATCAGATACGTGTGAAAACTGAAGATATTCAGAAGACTGCTTTCAGAACAAGGTATGGACATTATGAGTATTCTGTAATGCCTTTTGGTGTGACTAATGCGCCTGGAGTATTCATGGAGTATATGAATAGGATTTTCCATCCGTACCTAGACAAGTTTGTTGTGGTGTTTATTGATGACATTTTGGTGTATTCGAAATCTGAAGAAGAGCATGCTGAGCATTTGAGAGTGGTTTTAGAAGTTCTACGAGAAAAGAAGTTATTTACTAAACTATCCAAGTGTGAATTTTGGTTAGAGGAGGTTAGTTTTCTTGGTCATGTGATTTCAAGAGGTGGTGTTGCCGTTGATCCTTCTAAGATAGAAGCGGTGTCTAAGTGGGAAGCTCCGAAGTCTGTTGCTGAGATTCGAAGTTTCCTTGGATTGGCTGGTTACTATAGGAAATTCATTGAGGGATTTTCTAAGTTGGCGTTACCGTTGACGATGTTGACTAGAAAGGGGCAAGCATTTGTTTGGGACTCAAAATGTGAAGAAGGTTTCCAAGAGTTAAAGAGAAGGTTGACTACTGCTCCTATTCTGATATTACCGAGTCCGTCGGAATCATTTGAGGTTTACTGTGATGCTTCATTGTTGGGTTTGGGTGGTGTGCTGATGCAGAATAAGCAGGTTATAGCTTATGCTTCGAGACAACTGAGGGTTCATGAGAGGAACTATCCGACACACGACTTAGAGTTGGCAGCTGTGGTATTTGTTCTGAAGTTATGGAGGCATTACTTGTACGGGTCAAGATTTGAGGTTTTCAGTGACCATAAGAGTTTAAAGTATTTGTTTGATCAGAAAGAGCTGAATATGAGACAGAGGAGATGGTTAGAGTTTCTGAAGGATTATGACTTTGGTTTGAATTACCATCCGGGTAAAGCAAACGTAGTGGCTGATGCATTGAGTCGGAAATCATTGCATATGTCTATGTTAATGGTTAAAGAATTGGATTTAATTGAGCAGTTTAGAGACTTGAGTTTGGTGTGTGAGAGTACTCACAATAGTGTTAAATTGGGAATGTTGAAGTTAACGAGTGGTATTCTGGATGAGATTAGAGAGGGTCAGAAATCCGATGTGCTTTTGGTTGATAAGTTGACTTTAGTGAATCAAGGTCAAGGTGGTGAATTCAGAGTTGATGAGAATGACGTTTTGAAATTTGGTAATCGGGTGTGTATTCCGGATGTTACCGAGCTTAAGAAGAGTATTCTGGAAGAAGGACATCGTAGTGGCCTGAGTATTCATCCTGGGGCTACGAAGATGTATCATGATTTGAAAAAGTTATTTTGGTGGCCGGGAATGAAAAGAGAAATTGCGAGTTTTGTTTATTCCTGTTTGACTTGTCAGAAGTCAAAGATTGAGCATCAGAAGCCGTCTGGACTAATGCAACCGTTGACTATTCCAGAGTGGAAGTGGGATAGTATCAGTATGGATTTTGTGTCTGGTTTGCCGAGGACAATTAAGAATTTTGAAGCCATTTGGGTGATTGTTGACAGATTGACGAAATCGGCTCATTTCATTCCGATCAGAATGGATTATCCGTTAGAGAGATTAGCCGAGTTGTATATTGAGAAGATTGTAAGTTTGCATGGTATTCCGTCGAGTATTGTTTCGGACAGAGACCCGAGATTTACATCGAAGTTCTGGGAAGGTTTGCAGAAGGCTTTGGGAACTAAGCTGAGATTGAGTTCTGCATATCATCCGCAGACTGATGGTCAGACTGAGAGGACGATTCAGTCATTAGAGGATCTTTTGAGAGCTTGTGTTTTGGAAAGGGAGGTGCTTGGGATTGTTATTTACCTTTGATTGAGTTTACCTACAACAATAGTTTTCATTCGAGCATTGGTATGGCACCGTTTGAAGCTTTGTATGGTAGGAGATGTCGGACACCTTTATGTTGGTATGAGTCCGGTGAGAGTGCTGTGGTTGGACCGGAGATTGTTCAACAGACTACGGAAAAGATTAAGATGATTCAGGAGAAGATGAGAATTGCTCAGAGTCGTCAGAAGAGTTATCATGACAAGAGGAGGAAGTCACTTGAGTTCCAAGAGGGAGATCATGTGTTTCTTCGTGTTACTCCGATAACTGGAGTTGGTCGAGCTTTGAAGTCGAAGAAGTTGACACCTCGATTTATTGGTCCTTATCAGATTTTGGAGAGGATAGGGGAGGTAGCCTATCGTATCGCTTTACCGCCGTCACTTGCGAATTTGCATGAGGTTTTTCATGTGTCTCAGTTGAGGAGGTACATTCCTGATCCTTCGCATGTGGTCCAAGTAGATGATGTACAGGTGAGAGATAACCTGACTGTTGAAACATCACCTATGAGGATAGAGGATAGAGAGTTGAAGCAGTTGCGGGGTAAAGAGATTGCCTTGGTGAAGGTAGCTTGGGGAGGACCAGCAGGTGGCAATGTGACTTGGGAACTGGAGAGTCAGATGAAGGAGTCTTATCCGGAGTTATTCGCTTGAGGTATGTTTTCGAGGACGAAAACTCTTTTAGTGGGGGAGAGTTGTAACACCCCAATAAAAATAAGATAATTATTTGATTTAAATTAATATTATATTTATTAATTTAGTTAAATAATTGGAATTATTGGATTATTATTATTATTATTATTTTGGAATAATAATTATTGGAAAATATATAAGTGTGAAGTAAGGAAAAAGAATCCCATTTGGTAAAAAGAGTTTTACGTGAAACAGAGAAGCGGCTGAAAAATGGAAAGTGGAGAAAAGGCAAAGAGGAAGAGCAAGGGCAAAGGTTGGAGAAGAGAAAAGCTTGGAGCTTAGAGATTTCCGGATTAACTCAGGTAAGGGGGATTTATCGTCGTTTAATGGGTATTATGGGTTAGCATGTAATGGGTAGTGATAAGCCGTTGAATTGACCCTAATTGGGATTATGAATGCTGGAAAATTATGTTGGATAAACTGTGTTTAGGCTGTAATTGAATCTGTGTTTGGGTTAGTTGTGAATTTCCGAACGTATAGCTTTTTACGGAATTGGAATCGGAGGTCCGGAAGTCCTCCAACGGCGGAAAATGCGGAGAATTCTGCATTCTGCCTTGTGTTAGCGCAGGAACAGTTTCTGTCTTGCGTTAACCGGTTAACCCAGGGTGTTAACCGGTTAACACTGTTATGTATTTTGAATAATTGCTGTTTTGTCTGCGTTAACCGGTTAACCCAGGGTGTTAACCGGTTAACACTGTTGTGAATGCTGAGATATGGCTGATTGTGCTGCGTTAACCGGTTAACCCAGGGCGTTAACCGGTTAACACTGTTAAGTTTTGGGGCAGGAAGCGTGTTTGTGCTGCGTTAACCGGTTAACCCAGGGCGTTAACCGGTTAACACTGTTGCAGAGTGGAAAAATTGTTAATTAAAATGTTGTGTGCCTAATTGATGGTTGCCTATATCGGTGTGTGATATAGTAGGGATTATTTCCCGCTGTTTTGAGCAGTAGAGGTATTAGTAGAGTGTGCTAATACTGTGTTTAATTATTTGACATGATATGATGTGTTGATACATGTGTTGATAATGTATGATGGTATGCATAATGTTGTGAATGTGTATGTTATGCATGTGTTGTGAATGGACTGTTTTATGGCTTAGAGAGTGAGCATCGGTCCATTGTGGATTATTGTTGTGATGTTGCATTGCTAGGTGATTAGCGTGCATAATGTGGCCTTTATGGTGGTAGCTAATTCCCATGGTGAGGAATTAGTGATGTTAGTCATTTGGACTGTTTTTGATGTTGCATGCTAGGTGAATTAGCGTGCATAGCATGGCCCTTGGGGTGGTAGCTAATTCCCATGGTGAGGAATTAGTGATGTGAGTCACTAGGTCTCAAATGAGTGGGACTGGTGAGCTTGGTAGCCGTACCTGGATTTGGTCGGTGAAGTTGAACTATATGTTCACGAATAGTCGGTACCGCATGCATGGAGTCTCATTGCATAATATATGTGTAGTGTATAATATGAATGGATGTATTCCAATGTTATACGTGTGTTGTGTTGGCATTGAGCATGAGTATGAATTGTGTTGATATTGAGTATGATATTTGAGTTGATGTGCCGTTACTGACCGTCCCTGTGCTGTTGGCCGCTAGGGGCGCTATGGCTTGTTTTGCTGGGGGGGTGCCCGGGTTCCCTGTAGCTATGTGTGATACGATTAGGGTGATTAATGTGTTAAATTACTTAACATGACATTATATTCTATAATGCTTATTATATCGATTGAGGAACTCACCCTTACAACTATTTTTCAGGTAACGAGCAGTGATTGAGTAGAAGCTAATGCTTGGAGTCTAGTGTAGTCTCCTTAGTGGGTCATGCTCTGATAGATGTAACATCGGGAGGGAACATTTTAATTGTGTTGTTGATGTTTGTTGAACCAGTTTACATGTAGTATGTTACATGTTTTGAATGATCGATTTGATCTCTATCCGCTGCGTATTGTGCAATACTTTATGTTTTGAGTTAAATAATGAGCATGACTAAAAGTATGACGAATGGTGCGAAATAAATGTGTGACACCCTTAATTGCATGATTACTCTGATTTATATGTTGTTATTTTAATTAAATATTTGGGGTATTTTAGAAGGGTGTTACACCTTCGACCTGCTTCTTGGATCCTTACTAAAGTTGTTCTTATGATGCTTTGCCTGCCCGCATTCTTCACACACTTCATTTGGAATATCGATTTCTGGTAATCCTGAAACCATATTTCTTCTCTTCAAATCTCTGATGTCTTTGAAATTGAGATGGCCAAGTCTATAATGTCATATCCATTCATCTCTGCTAGCTGTTCTTGCAAGGCACTTATGCTCTATCACATTTAGTTCAATCTTAAAGGTTCTATTCTGAGACATTGGAGCCTTCAAGATCAACCTTCCATTTGAGTCGAGAACTCTCATCATCTTGTCTTTGATCGACACCTTGTAGTTATTTTTAACTAACTGCCCTATGCTAAGCAAATTTCTCTTCATGCCTGGTATGTATAACAAGTTTGAAATTACTGACCTCTTGCCATATTAGCTCATAATCAGAACATCACCAACACCTTTAGCTGCTAGAGTGTTGTCATTTGCAAATTTCACCATGTTCTTCATTGAGGGCTTTATGTTGACAAACCAATATTTCCTTCCAGACATGTGTGATAAGTATCCTGAGTCCAAGTACCATTGGTCCTTGAATCTCTCTTCATCTCTGGTTGTAACCATCAGCAACGTCTCTTCTTCTTCTTCATGTTTCGCCAACTTTGCAGAAGTTTCTTGATTCTGATGCTTTTATAGACAATCACTAGAATAGTGAACATACTTCTGACAATTCTAACACTGAATGTGACTCTTATCTGGATTTTGACCACCACCTCTTTGGTTGCCTTGGTTCTAGGGTTTTTTCTGATTTTACCAGTTTCCTTCTTGCTAATTTCAATTGATCGAATTGTTGTAACCTCCTCTGCCTTTGTTGCCATTCCAGTTTCCTTTTCCTTTTCTTTCTTTTGCTGATTGAGCCTGCAAAGCCATATCACTCTTCGAATTTCTTGCAGCTCTTTCAGCCATTCATTATTCATGAGATTCAAGTGTCCCTTGAAGCTCTTCCTTTGTCAGTTTTGACAAATCTTTCGACTCTTCTATGGCTACTACCACGTGGTCAAACTTTGGAGCCAACAACCTCAAGATCTTTGCAACAACAAATCTTGATGTTAACACTTCTACACATACCTTCATTTGATTCACCAGTTTCGTAAACTTGGGGAAGAAATCGGTTATGCTTTCATTGTCTTCTATCTGAAGCAATTCATATGTTTTTTTGTGAGTTTGTAACCTCACCTCTTTCACCTTCTCTGCACCTCCGAACGGTTTTTCTAAAATTTCCCATGCTTCTTTCTCCGACTCCGCATCACTAACCTTTTCAAAGTTATCTATATCAATTCATTGATGGATTATAAAGAGAACTTTATAATCTTTCTTCTTCAATTCTTTATGTGCAGCCTTTTCTTGATCTGTCGCGGCTTCTACAACCGTTGTTACTCCTTAATTCACAAGATCCCAAAGATCTTGATAACAAAACACAACCTTTATCTGCTTGCACCAATTCTCATAATTGTTGTTCTTGAGAATCGTAAGATTTGTTGGAAAATGCTCGTTTGGATGATTCATTGTCATGGTGATTTTCTTCCCACAAATCGATTAAACCGGAGATCTGATACCAGATGTTGGAAATCCCTTAAAACCTATGAAGAATTCCAATCAATCTTGATGAACAAGATTGTTATCACCCACATCATGACAATGAAAAAGAAGAACAATGGATAAAGAAAGAAAGAACGATGAAGGAGAAGAAGAATTAGAATTCTACAAAGTTTCTCTCTCCCCACAAACTATGGAAAACTTTTTATTCAGTTTGCAACTGCAAGATACTATGAATTACAAGTGTTATGAATACTCTATTCACCTCATTACAAAAATAAGGGTTACTCCCTCTATTTATAGATTTAGGTTAACTTGTACCTTAAGGAAAATCCCAAAACTATAAAAGTCCAAAATAGTTAACACTACTAAAATAGGCCTAAGTGGAAATCCTGTGTGAAGTAACTTGCTTCGACACTTCGACACACTAACATAACTCAACACACTAGGTTGTTCAACACTTCCTTACTCTATGGAGCAACCTGCTTCGACAGAAGGAATTATAATTCAACAAGAAGTGACTTCAGTAGCATAAGAAATAAGTTTTCCAATCTTTTCACATTTGTGTGTAATCCTATTCTTTTGTTTCAGCCATACGAAATCAGTTTCTCTGTGGTGACCAACTTCAATGATGTCTTTCAATGGTAACAGATCTTTGGGAAGACACATATCTTCCCGAAGTTCTTTTGATTTCACTTACAAATTTCGTCTCCATAATATACTTCTAATTCCGATTTGATTCCTTCTGATACCAATAACATTGTTTTGTCTTGTTTTCGATTTGTTTTGGTGTGTTGTTACATTATGTTCTGATTGGGGTGTTATATACACTTCACAAATGTACTAGGTTTAATTCTTTTTCTTTCTTATCCAAAGCAATTAAAAAATATGTTATGATGTTGAGGATCAAAATATACTAGGTTTAAAATATTTATAAAAATATTTTTATGAAGTGTAAACACTTTTATATTTATAAAAATATATTAGGTTTAAATAACATTTTTTATAAATTTGGATACACAATCATAAAATTTGGATACACTGTTATAAACCCCATCATAAAAAAATGGATACACAATCATAAAACCCATCCTAAAATGTACTAGGTTTAAAATATTTATAAAAATATTTTTATAAAGTGTATAGTTAATTCTTTTGCATTCTTATCCAAATTTATAAACGGAAAAACATTGTCGATCAAAGCAAAAAAAAATTATATGAATATAAAAAGTGTTATTAAAAGGAAATATATCAAAATATTAATGAATATCAAAATATTAATGATTTTTTTATTTCTAAAGAATAACATATTATGAGATATTATTATATTAATGTATATGTTACAAGAAAACTTATAGGATTTTAAAAAGTATACACAATTTATTATATAATATATACCTTATTTATTATAGTATCCGTTACCAGAGAACATTTTAAAAATTGTACAAAAAATTAAACATTTATTATATACTAACGTCCAAATATCTTTTCAATTTCAGTGCGTACATGCATCAATATATAAACAAGTATTTTTATTTAATTTTATTTTAATTTGAATTATTTATATAATAATTTTGGTGATATACGTTCTCATGGTTTATCCATTTTTTTAGTGCACACACATGAAAATATAATTTTTTTTTGTTTAATGTTGTTTTTTATTTAAAATATTAGTAAAACCCCATGTATACGCATAAATTCTGGTATGATATAATATTTTTTATAAATATAAAAAATTGTCGTTTTAATGAAATTGTATCAAAATAATTATATTAAAAAATTTAACCGACATTCTATATATAAACATTATTTTGTTTTTAAATAGTTTATAAAACTATTTGAATTAATAATAAACTTTTTTCTGTTTATAAAAAAGTATTCGGATGAAAAATACATTATTTTTATTTTAACATTATTTTGTTTATTTTAGTTTATAAAAATATTTGTATACATTTTTTTTCTTTTATAAAAATATTTGTATCAACAATAGACTTCTTTCCTTTATAAACAAATTCATATCAACTATACACTTTTTTTCTTATAAAAATATTTGTATCAGCAATATATTTTTTTTTATTTATAAATTTTTTTGTATCAATAATATACTTTTTATTATTTATAAAAGTATTTGGATCAACAATAATTTTTTTCCGTATATATAAATAAAAACAATAATACCATTTACAAAAAAGTCAGGCCTATCAATGAACATAACCAACTATAGGTTCATGAACCAAATAACCCGAATAACCAAATACCATGAATATGAGAAAAAAACTAAATTTGTTAACTTGTGTAATATTTCATTAAATTTATAAAGTTCCTAAATATTTAAATGAAATTGTGATTTTTTTTAGATAAATTTAAACTTCAATTGAATAAATTTTGAATTTAACTTTTAAATGTATCTCTGGTAAGTTGTGTAGTTTTTGAATCAATATATTTTTGAGACAAAGCTAAACTCCAATCTCATAATTTTGATTTTATTTCAATATTTTCTTTTTTAAAAATTATAATTTTAAATATCAAATATATATAAAAAAATAGATTTAAAAAATGATTTTTAAGTCGCTGAACTAAATGAGTTGAACCTAACGAGTTAAACCAAATTGTTTGTGAACTAATAACGAGGCGAGTTTGAGCATAAAAAGTTCGTGTCGAATTTGAACCGAGATTTGAACTGAACCAATTCTTAACGAGTTGAGTCGAGACGACTTCGACTCGACTCATTTCCAACCCTAATAAAAATATTTGGATCATAAAAAATAATGTTGTAAATATTAATTTTTGTAAATCTTATGTAATAAAAGTATTGTGTATAATTATCAATTACTTTTATATTACATTTTTTCTATCGTATAGAATACTTATTTTATATAAAACTTTAATTCCTTACATTATATTTTATAAGTCAATTATTAAAATATTATATTTCTTCCACTAATTATTTAGTCTATCTTTTTATTATATCTTTTTCAAATCTCACTCTTCTTACTTTATGTCATTGTACTAATAAGGTGTTTATGATTATATAACTCATATAATTAATAAGATTTTAAGAATATATAAATAATTATATAATATTTTACTTTTATTATGAGTTTTTTATATTATATTATAATTTTAATACTATTTAATTCTTACTGTTTATATATTTAACAATAATTTTATTACCATTTATTATAAATTACATTTAATATCATTGATATTTTTAATATCCTACAAAAGTTCAATCATTGTTATATATTTTTTATAATAAATTTAATATCATTAATTATGTATTAATATGTTTTATTATTTGTAATTTTACATAGAATATTATATTTTTAAATAGAAAAATATAATATATCGTACCTATTATAAACAAATATTTTTTTGTTAACAATAAAATAAATAACTTAGACATGTGTCATGCATTTGATTTAAATAAATTTATTAATAACTCTTAAGTTCAGTGTAAAAAAAAAAAGTTATTGAAAATAATGGTATTGTTGTCTCATATGACACGTGACTTTTTTCCATAATGCTTGAAAGTACACATATCACCTTCAGATTTTGGCCGCACCTCCAAAGTACACATATCACCTTCAGATTTTTGCTGCACCTCCAAAGTATACATATCACCTTCAAATTTTAGCTGCACCTCCAAAATACACATATCACTTTCAGATTTTCGCTTTCTTTGCAAAAGTGATACTACCTTAACTC
This sequence comes from Lathyrus oleraceus, assembly GCF_024323335.1. Lineage (NCBI taxonomy): Eukaryota > Viridiplantae > Streptophyta > Magnoliopsida > Fabales > Fabaceae > Lathyrus > Lathyrus oleraceus. The sequence goes on along the minus strand of NC_066581.1, from coordinate 51,650,043 downwards.
ATCACCGCTTGAGATAGGTAATACTTCTTTCAGATTTTCGGTGCACCTTCAAAGTACACATATCACCTTCAGATTTTCGCTGCACCTCCAGAGTACACATATCACCTTCAGATTTTTGCCGCACCTCTAAAAAAATACATTAGATTTTCGCTGCACCTCCAAAGGACACGTATCATTAATATAGTAATATTATTTCTATTTGACATTCTTTTTATTTTACAAAATAAATATTATCGTTGTTATTTTTGATAATAATTAAAATTAAAAAAATCAATAATAATAAATGCATGTGATACTAATGGTTAATTTTACTATTTCAATTTTATATAATATTAGCCTAAAACAACTCCATAGTTCTTCTAATAATAACTCATCCATGTTTAATATTTTATTTTTTTATTTTTAATGAGATATTATTATATTTTTTGAATTGAAAAAAAGTTACACATTTATTATATATTGGAAGTTACACATTTATTATATATTAGTGTCCAATTATTTTTCTATTTTTTAGTGCATACATATGGCAATATATAATCAGGTATTTTTATTTAAATTAAAATTATTAATGTATTAAATTTTAGAATATACATTCTCATATCGGTTTATCCATTTTTTAGTGCACACGCATAAAATTATAAATAGTATTTTAACAAATATAAAAAAGTTTATTTGAAATACTATTAAAAGTCTCATGTGTACGCACGAATTCTGATCTGATACATATTTTAACAAATATAAAAAAGTTATCGTTTTAAAGAAATTGTACTAAAAAAATTATATTTGAAAATTTAACAAACATTCCATATATAAACATTATTTTTATTTTTAAATTGTTTATAAAACTATTTGAATTAATAATAATTTTTTTTCCATTTATAAAATTATTTGGATGAAAAATACATTATATTTTTTTAACATTGTTTTGTTTAGCGTAGTTTATAGAAATATTTGTATATTTTTTTCCATTTATAAAAATATTTGTATAAATAGTAGACTTTTTCCCTTTAGAAAAATATTCATATCAACTATACACAGTTTCTGTTTATAAAAATATTTGTATTAACAATACATTTTTTTCATTTATAAAAATATTTATATCAACAATACAAATATTTCTTATTTATAAAAATATTTGGATCAACAATATTTTTTTTCTTATATATAAATAACAACAATAATACTGTTTATAAAAATTAAGGCTGACGATGAATATAACCAACTCAAAATTAGTTCGGAACTCAAAAATTAAATTGTTGAACTAGGTTCATGAAAACAAATAAGCTGAATATGAGCGAAAAAACTAAATTCGTTAACTAAATGACTTGAACTTGAACTATATATAGTTTGATTCGTTAGGTTTACGAGTCAACTCGATTATACATGAGAAGAATTATATTGTCTTTAAGAATAGGTTTAAAGATTTACTCAAAACTTCATTATATTATCCTTTCATACTAGTTATGGAAATAATGTCAACTCGATTATATATGAGAAAAATTATATTGTGTAATGAAGGTTGCAAGTGGTGTAAATATTATAAGATGGAAATGTATCAATTTCTAGTGATTTTTGGTGTAACATTTTATTAAATTTGTAAGGTTCCTAAATATTTAGACGAAGTTGTGGATTTTTTTAAAAATGTTAAACTTTATAATTGAGTAATTTTTGAATTAGACTTTCTAATGTATTTCTTGAAAGATGTGTAGTTTTTGAATTAGAAGAATATTGAGACAAAGTTAAACTCCAATATGATAACTTTTATTTTACTTCAATATTTTTTTTTTAAAAACTATTAATTTTAAATGTCAAATAAATAAAATAAAAAAGACAAATCAGTAAAGCAAATGAGCTGAACCTAATGAGATTAATTTAACGAGTTAAGCCAAACTATTCATGAACTAAAACGAATTGAGTTTAAGTTTAAAAAAAAGTTTATGTCGAAGTAGAATCGAGATTTGAGTTGAACCAATTCTTAATAAGTTGAGCCGACTTGAGACGACTTCGACTCAACTCGACTCATTTCCATCCCTAATAAAAATATTTGGATCATAAAAGATAATGTTATGAAAATTAATTTTTGTAAATCTTATATAATAAAAGTATTGTGTATAATTATCAATTACTTTTGTATTACATTTTTTACTATTGTCTAGAATACTTATTTTATACTAAACTTTAATTCCTTACATTATATTTTATAAATTAATTAGTAAAAAATTATATTTCTTCCACTGATGATTTAATCTACTTTTTAAAAAAAATATATTTAATCAAATGATAAGGCTTATATAAAACAATTATATTCTCATATTGTAATAACCAAAAGTGATCCCACTTGATTAATATTATTAAAGTTATTACTATTTCTTTATTTGGTATCAGAGCTCCATCAGAGAGCATGATATAGTTAGTAAATAAGAGTGTTTATGAGGAAAAACACTAGAGTGACTGAAAGACGTGAAATGGCTGAATCGAGCAATTTCACCGCACCAAGTGTGCCCAAGTTTGATGGAGATTATGATCATTGGAGTTTGATCACGGAGAACCCACTTCGATCAAGGAGTATTGAAGTGTTGTTGAGTATGGAATAAAGGAGTCAAAGGAGAATGAAGAGATAACTGCAGCACAACAAAAGGCATTGGATGAAGAAAAACTCAAAGATTTGAAAGCAAAGAACTATCTATTTCAGGTCATTCACAAATCCATCTTAAAAACTATTATCCAGAAAGAAACAACTAAACAATTGTGGGAATCCATGAATGCCAAGTACAAAGGAAGCACTAGGGCAAAACATGCACAGTTGCAGAGGCTTCGATGGACATTCGAAACATTAGAGATGAAGATAGGTGAATCAGTGAATGATTATTTTGGAAGAGTGATGGAAACAACAAATGACATGAGTAATTGCGGAGAGAATATGAACCATGTGAAAATCATTGAGAAGATACTTAGATCTTTGGCATAAAACTTCAACTTTGTTGTATGCTCAATTGAAGAGTCTAAGGACATTGATATCCTAACTATGGATAAACTGCAAAGTGAAATATTTGTTCATGAGCAAAGGGTAAGAGAGAATATGAGTGAATAAAAAGTTCTGCAAGTTAAGCATGGAATGCGTTATGGACGTGGGAGAGGAAGAAGTAATTTTCAAAGAGGAGGTAACAACTATGTTAGGGGACGGGGAAGAGTAAAACCATTTGTAAATAGGAGTGCTATTATATCTTATCGGTGTCAAAGACAATGAAACTACCAATTTGAATGTCCAAGTCTATAAAAAGAAGAAAACTATGTTGAGTTTGACGAGGAAGAGGAGTTACTCCTAATGGATCATGTCGAAGTTCAAGATATTAAAGACAAGGGGATATGGTTTCTTGATTCTGGTTGCTCTAATCACATGACATGAAATAAAGAGTGGTTTTGCAGAACTAGATGAAAATTTCAATTGTACTGTTAGATTGGGAAACAACTCAAGAATGTCTGTAATGGAAAAAGGAAGTGTCAAGTTTGAAGTGGATGGAATCATTCTAACTGTGAGTGATGTTTACTTTCTACATGGCTTAACCAACAATTTGTTAAGTATAGGCCAACTTCAAGAAAGATGTCTGATAATAATAATAAAAGAAGGTGCATGCAAAATTTATCATCCTCAAAGAGGGAAAATTGTAGACAACAACATGACTCTGAACCCGATGCTTGTGATTCATGCTACATTAACATCGCTTCCACGAAAATGCTTAAAGGTTGAGGAGGAGAAATTGGAGAATCTATGGCTTAAAAGGTACGGGAATGTAAATCATAAGTTAATTGTTGCTATGTAAAAGAAACAAATGGTGAAAGGCCTACCAATATTCAAGGAAACTGTGGGGGTTTGTGAAGTGTGTAATATTGACAAGCAACATCGAGACAAATTTCCAAAGAAAAGTAATTAGAGAGCATCAGAAAAACTTGAATTGGTGCATGAAGATCTGTGTGGTCCAATCACTCCAATCTCTCATAGTGGTAAGAAATATTTGCTAGTGTTTGTAGATAACTACTCTCCCAAAACTTGGATTTATTTTCTTGTGGAAAAAGGTGAAACATTTGAGATATTCAAATGCTTTAAGAATCTGGTTGAGAAAGAAGCTTAAAAACATATATGTTGTTTACGAGGAGACAGGGGAGGAGAATTCACCTCAAACAAGTTCAATTAGTTTTGCCTAGAGAATAGAATTAAAAGGTAATTAACAACTGCTTTCACACCACAACAAAATGGGGTAGCCGAACGAAGAAATAGAACAATTATGAATATGGTGCGTTGTTTACTTACTGAGAAAGAGATGCCAAAGACCTTATGGACAGAAGCTGTGAAGTGGACAAATCATGTGATTAACAGAAGCCTTACCAAAGAAGTAAAGGAAATGGTACCAGAAGAAAGCTGGAGTGGACTTAAACCTAGAGTTAACTAATTTAGGGTGTTTGTATCCATTGCACACGTACATATTACCTGAGCAGAAGAGAACTAAACTTGATGATAAAAGTCGTAAATGTATCTTATATGGAGTGAGTGATGAATTAAAGGCTTACCAGTTATATGATCCAATATTAAAGAAAATCACAGTAAGCAGGAATGTCATATTTGAAGAAGGAAAAAATAGAATTGGAACATAAATTGACATGATTGGCATGATTGAGCCCAAAGCGTCGAATGGACATCGTTTCATTTTGGTGGCAATTGACTACTTCACAAAGTGGGTTGAAGCGACATCATATGCGGATGTAACCAAGTAAGTTGTTGTAAGGTTTATTAAGAATCAGATTATATGCCGTTATGGTGTGCCAAGCAAGATCATTACTGATAATGGATCGAACTTGAATAATAATATGGTGGAAGCTCTTTACAAAGACTTCAAGATTGCACATCATAATTCTTCTCCCTACAGATCTAAGATGAATGGGGTTGTTGAAGCTGCAAACAAGAACATCAAGAAGATTATTCATAAGATGGTTGTAACATATAAGGATTGGCATGAGATGCTCCCATTTGCTTTGCACGGGTATCGTACATCCATCCGCACTTCAACAGGGGAAACCCCTTTCTCACTTGTTTATGGTATGGAAGTTGTGCTCCCCGTAGAGGTTGAGATCCCATCATTGCGTGTGCTCATGGAAGCTAAGTTGACTGAGGCTGAATGGTGTCAAACCAGGTATGATCAGCTGAATTTGATTGAAGAGAAGAGGTTGATTGTCATGTGTCATGGTTAGTTATACCAGCAGAGAATGAAGAAAGCATTTGACAAGAGGGTCAGACCTCGTGTGTATAGAGAAGGTGACCTTGTGCTCAAGAAGATTTTATCTTTCAAACTAGATTCTAGGGGCAAATGGACTTCTAATTATGAAGGCCTATGTGTTGTTAAGAGAGCCTTTTCAGGTGGCGCTTTGATTCTTTCAACTATGGATGGTGAAGAGTTCACTCCTCCTGTGAGTGCAGAAGCAGTCAAGAAATACTTTGCCTAAAAAAGAATAGAACAACTCGCTAAGTTGAAAACCTGAAAGGGCAGCTTAGGCAAAAATGAGTGTCTCAGTGAATTGAAAACCCGAAAGGGCGGTCTAGGCAAAAGTTAGAGACATAAAACAGAGAGAATTATCTCGATAAATTGAGTACCCCACCTTGGGGAAATTTATGCAAAAATTAGGGATTATGGAAAGTAATTGCATCCTTGCTGATCTTCAATTTTGAAGACTTTCTTGAGCACATCATCGGATTCTGATCCCCAATAGCAGCCAAGAGCATAGTGGATATCAAGAGATGGTAGAAGGATTAGTGACTGTTGTATTCAATGTAACCTCTTTCCATGTAAATTACCATTTTTAATTCTTGTAAAGATCTATGGAGTCTTGTCATTTACAAACTACCATTCTATTTAAATAAGTTGAGCTTTTATCCAATTGTTTCTACTCTTATTTAATTCAGCCAAATAGTTTTAATTTTTATTATGATCATTTTGAAAATTAAAATTTTAATCAAAAAGCATATTTTCTGAAACATATAAAAGTATTAATTCTAAGAAATCGACTCCATTTAAAAGGAATATCAACAGTGGTCTGAAAGCAGTAAGCCCTAAGTGTGGAGCATTATTGGTTCTCCCTGAGCAATAGGAATGATTCCTCTTTCATCCCCGAAAGCATGTTTAGCACCCGATGTTTGTTGATTTCCCCAGCTGTTAATTCGCCGTTGTCTTCAACTGATCTGTGTTTGTTCCCCAACCAAGTACGGGCATTTGTTATAGCAGTTTGCATCAGTTCCAGCATAACTTTGGTTTTCCCACAATACGCCATCAGATTCACTCTCAGTCAGAGTTTTCTCCTGGTTTCTGAGTAGCTATTTGTGTTTATCCCCTGCAGGATTGTCTCCCATTTGATATGGTGTTGACCTAAAATTCCCCGCCGAGTTAGTAGAAGTTTCCTCAGCAGATCTCCTATCTTATTCCCCAGCTAGGGTCGAGCCTTTGGGACGTTGATCTCTCTTTTCTCCAGCAGTCATTTCTCTCTTTTGTGGATGGACCGAGAATTGTACCGATGATTCAAACTTGCGAAATTTTTGTATCCTTTGCGATTATTGTCAGCATAATCTTCATATATACATATGCATATACATATACACTCATATAACTTCATTATTGCATCATTACACCTTGAGATTCATTCTTGTGATTCTTATCCCCTGCTATGGTGGTACTTTATCCCCGTTCAGGGTCGACATGTCTGGCCTCCTTCAATTGTAGAGTGTCAGTCCCCTAAGCAGAAAGACTTTAACCTTTCTCCTTTCCCCACCGAGTTATTTCCTCGTGGATGATTATTATTTCAGCTTCCTCCTCAGTTGATTATCTAGATGGAATCACTCCCCTTGAGTTATATCCTTATTGGGTTGAGTCTTAATTGACCGTTTCTTTCTAGATCTTACCTAGATAGATATTTTTGGTCCCCTGAGAGTTTATTACCCAGTAACAGGTAGTATTCTTCTTAGTTTGCAGTTTGTTACTTCTTGCCCAATACCCGAAAAAAGTAACCTCTTTTCTCCCCAGCGAATTCGTTCTCATGTTTCCCCAGGAAGTATATCCTTGATATGTTCATCCTAACTGGTGACAAATATTTTCTTCCCCTGCTTTGAGTCTATCCTTGATATGTTCATCCTAATCGATGACAGATATTCTCATCTTTGGTATTCTACCCAGTAAAAATGTAGTTGTAATACATATTTGTTTCCCAGAGAGTTAATCTTTGATATGTTCATCCTAACCGATGACGGGTTTCCTTCTCTTTGCGGTCTTCTGCCCAGTAACCGGTGGTTGTAAATCCAGCTTTTTCTCCCCTTTGTAGAGTTTATCCTTGATATGTTCATCCTAACCGGTGATGGATATTCTCTTTGTTGGTATTCTATCCAGTAACTAATAGGTGTAATCCCTAGTCTTCCCCTCGGAGTTTATCCTTGATATGTTCATCCTAACCGATGATGGATATTCTCTTTGATGGTATTCTATCCAGCATTCGATGGATGTAATTCCTATTCTTTTTGTTCAGGTGGTTTATCCTTGATATGTTCATCCTAACCGATGACGGGTATCCTCCTTAACATCCCCAGGCAAGTTTATCCTTGATATGTTCATCTTAACTGGTGACAAATTTTCTTTCCTTTGAGATTATCCTTGATATGTTCACTTTAACCAGTGATGGATATTCTCTCCTTTGCGGTTTTCTGCCCAGTAACCAGTAGTTGTAAATCCAATTTTCAACTTTTCCCCAGCAAGGTTATTCTGACCCAGTAACCGATAATGAATACACCTCCTGGCGGCCCTCAGTAAGTTATCCTTGATATGTTTACCCTAGCTAGTAACGGATGTTCTCCCTGTCAGATTTATGTTATCCCCATACCCAGTAACAGGTAGTGGATAATACATTTCTACTCCTCCCGTGTTTGAAGATCTTTTCTTCCCTAGTTGAGTTGAGCGCACATTTCCTTAGTGGAATCGCTTTTCCTGCATGGTTCGATTATTTCAGCTTTGTTCTGACCTATCCGATTCCCTTGCAGATTTTCTTTCCCCCGGATGATTCTTTCCATTTTCATGGAATCCCTTGTGTCCGCCCAACATTTTTTTGAGTCGTAGCCTGGCCTATGCATAACCTTTTATCCCCCCAAAGTCTCTGTCTCCCCAGTGAGTTTTCCTTATGGAATGCATTACGCACCTGCGGACTTTCGGTCTCTCTAAATTCTTTTCCTTTATGGCAAAATTTTCCCCACTGAGTTTATTTTTAGCATTCATATCATATGCATCATGGGGTCTCTTAGGGACCAAAATTTGTTCCTATATGTTGTTATTTAATCCCATTCTACTGAGTCGATATGAAGATTTTAACCTTCACCTCCTCAGTTAGAATGTCCTTAAATAGGGGCAGTTGTAAGACCCTAAATTTTGACCCTAAGATCCCTCATGCTATCTCATCATATGCATTAACATTGGGATCATACCTTGGCATCTTCCTTACCCTTCATTCATTAGGTTTGTTTTGGGAGAGATCACCAAGCACTATGTGATTGTATCATACTTTGTATTTAATCATCTTTACTAACCAAAAATACAAAAAAAATGTCTTGGCATTTGTCTAACTCTTTTGTAGGTATGGCACTTGATCACCTTTGATCTATCAAGCACACATCTAGGGTTTAAGACCCTCTTTGCTAAGAGCTCAACCAAGAAGTGATCCATAATGGCTCTAAGGCATCATATATGAGTCCCTTTGATCTTCACATGTTATTTTGATCAATAATTCTTCAAGATTTTGGAATTGGTTTGCCTTGGAAACCCTAGTTCATCTGGGTATCTTGTGTAACTTCTTCAACAAGCTTCTTCACCAATTAATCAAACATTTCAAGGGACACTTCAAATTTCATCATTCTATGCATATATGATCTCCCATGAGTCTCAAAAGTCAAGAGAATTACAAGTTAGCAAGGTGGTTGATGGTGGTTGACCAGAGGAATTCATCTGATCAAAACTGGGGTCCCCTAGACCCTATCTCCTACAATTTTCATCATATGAAAATGGTTCCAAGATAAAAGTTACTTTACATGACATTCCAAACAACTTTCATGTTGAGGTCTAGAGCTAGTTTTTCTTGGAAAGTCATTTTTTATGTTGAAAGATTATAGGTCATTTTGTATAAACCCTAATTTGGAGGTCAACTTTCGAAGGCCATAACTTGCTCATTTTTTATGAGATGAAAGATTTCCAAGTTGTACAATTAAATTAAAGGTGTATACTTTAATTTTTATGTTTGGAGGAAGAGCTAATTCAACTTTTATGAGTATGTGATATGAGGATACATTATAGGTCATTTTGGACCAAGACCATTGAACAAGTGATTTTCCTCAACTTCAAAACTGTATAACTCATTCATCTCAAATCTAAATGAGGTCAGATTGGTGACCATTTTGAAGGATTTTGGAATAGCTACAACTTTTATGAAGACACTTTTCTCATTTGAAGCTAACATAAAAAGGTAGCCAAGGTGGAATAAGTGAACATATGGCTTGACACTTAGAATTTTTTTTGATATGTTTAAATTTCTAAACTCCCACCTCAAAATTCATCATGATACAAGCTTCAAATGGAAAAGTGTTCAACATAAGAGTTGTTGCTCTTAATCTAACCTTTCTAAAGAGTCCAAATTCATCCATTTTGGACATGGTTTGAGTGGTCTACGCATGGCATGAACATGGAATCATCATTTGGCAAGAATCAACTTCAAACAGCTGCACACTTTTGCCTTGCATTCCAATTCACTTTCAGACTCAATTACATGTATTATGGACTTAATTGAGTAGCTTCATGGGCCTGTACACGTCCATGCAAGCATACATCACTCAATTGCCAAATTTGGAAACAATTTTGAAAGGTGGAAATATCACTTACTTCAGCTATAAATAAGATTCCCTTGCATCAGAATTACAGACCCTTGCGCGCCAGCTTTGCCTCCAACACTTCAAACCCTCACCATTGAAAGGAAAACCTGAGAATTTTCTTTTGAAAATTGAGTTTGAATCTCACTGTTTGGGGATTCAAAACTCCAAGGATCCAAAGCTTTGTTTCAATCCTAAGCCACTTCTGCAAGCTTCCTAAGCAAGATCAAACAAGAATCAAAGCAAAAGAGATCAAGTTCTGCACAATATTGAAGGTATTTTCCAGATTTTTTCTTCTCTTCGATTCTCTCTTAATTCTCATCAATTCTCTTGGATCCTTGGTTGTCTGAAGTCCTACTAATGTAGGCAAGAAGATTGAGGTGCTTTGAGGTTAAATCGAAGCAACTCAGTTCATATACCTCAAATTTCAACTCCATGTATCTCTCAATATACTTGGAGTTAGGATGAATTGAGGTCAGATTCGTGATCAGTGCCATTTTTACTTTAAAATCATGTCCTTCTTTTTCATTTTTGTGATGGTGATGAGAGAACCAGTCCGGCCAAGGTCGCCTGAGAAGACGACCGGTGGTTTGCTTCGGTGATGAGCTGGATAGGTTCTGAGCCACATGATCAAGTTATTTTGTTCTAATCATGAGCGTTCCTTTTGAATACCAACTGTGTGGCATGCTGACTCAAGTGCACGGTGGAATGCGTGTTTTGGTCCACTTGATCTGCCACCTCAATTAATGAGGGAGATCAAGTGGTCCACGTTTTTTCTGATTAATTGATTTTCATTTTATTTGTTTTATTTTCATTAATTCATATTAAATTTAACATTGATCTAAAAAATATGAGAGTTTCACCAAAAAAATTTAAATAAAATACTTTTTCATTTTCTTAATTAAAATTATTTTTTGGATCATTATTAATATTTTTCATGATTTAATTGATTTGATGAATATTTTTAATTGTTTAAAAATACTGTTAAGTTTTCAAAAATTATGAAAAAATTTCTCCAATGTCCTTTGACCTTGTTTGACCTATGATAAATCTCATGGCCATTTATTTGGTGTTTTGATGAGGTTTTAGGAAATTGACCAACCATAATTTAATTTAATGCATATTTTTACTATTTTTAATTGTTTAAATGTCAAATAAATTGTGTAGAGCCATTTTAATTGACTTTGTGAGTTTGACTTGTGTTGTTGGGTGTTGGTTAAGGTTGATTTGACTTTGCTAGGTTAAGATCATTGGATTTAGGGGATTGATGGAATGTACATTCCATCTCCCAAAATGAATGAATGATCTTAATTTGAAAAAAGTTCTCCTTTGACGAATTTGTGTTGAATCCATCCCCTCTCCCTCTTCATCTCATTCCCCTTCTTTATCCATTCATGTCATGGACCTATGATATCTCTATATCCTAAGGCTAGTTGATTGCAAAATCAACATAAGTATGAATGAGATTAGGTCCCCCACTTTGCATATTCTTTTTGTGTGTGGCATGTTTCATGAGCATAGTTCATCATACTATGTCTTTAACATGTATTAACACCAAAATTCTATTGCCCGACCTCAAATAGTTGTGACTTCTACATAAGTCCAATTACGATTACTTAACATAGCGCTAAATTTGTGACACAAAAGGCATAGCATTCTAGTTAGTGAGATTGTAAGTCTCCCCTCTTTCATGATATTGTATGGAAACTTGGCCATTTTTCCTTCCTTTGGAAGATGTCTTGGTTCAAGGATCCATGCTTGTGATAAGTGAGTTGAGTGTTCTCCAAAGAGTGACTTCAACAAAAAAAAAGCAAAAGCAATACTAACTTCTAATCAACAAACAACTAACATTTAATTTCAAGTTATTTACTTTTAATGCACTTTAATTTTTAAGCTCACTACGCCAAATAAGGGAAAAGAGGGTGCTTATTTTGGCCTATAACAGCGCTTCTAAGCGCCCTCTAAAGTGGCGTTGGCATAGGTAAAGACAGCGCTTTGTTTTCCTGGAGAAAGCGCTCTCTAAAGTGGCCCTTTAAGGGCCACATTATAGTGCGTTTTCAGAAAAAAGCGCCCTCTGGAGTGGTCCATAAAGGGCCACCTTAGAGGGCGCTTTCTGGACAAAGCGCCCTCTAAAGTTGTCAATTTGAAGTGTTTAGAGGGCGCTTCCTACAGAAAGCGCCCTCTAAAGTGTTAGTTATTTTAAAAAAAATTGTTTGAAAAACAGTGGGTATTTAATTGGGAACCTGTTCGCATGCTGCAAAAGTGTAAAATTCATATTGATTTCATCCTTTAATCCAATGTTATACACCATTAATCCATTGATATATACAACATGAATCCATTTATATACAACATTAATCCTCCATATATACAACATTAATATATTGATATTCATGCATGTACAACAATATTCCATACATATATGTACAACAACTACAACCTATATGATTCTATGATCAATAATGAATTGACACAATTCATCCTTCATTTCATCCAAATGAGCTCTTGAGTAAGATTTGTATTCGTCAAAGTACTACAATTAAGAGAATAAAACATATTCATGATTTAGTAACAAATTAGATGAAATATCCGATAATATTAAAATAAACCCTAAGTTATTATTCCATACCATTTTGGGATGTCTATACGATTCAACGCAATGATATCTCTCATAAATCTCAATACAAAAAATCCGCAATCGATCGAATTGTTTTGCTGAGGACACTACACATAAAAACAAACAAACAATATATATATATATATATATTATATATATATATATATATATATATATATATATATATATATATATATATATATATATATATATATATTTTATATATATATAGTTAATTTCTTACAAACATTATTATAAGCAAAAATAAGAAACTTAATATATACCTGAACTCTGACCCAGGTAATGTCCTTCCTATTACGATAATTCTTTTTCGATCTAAATTTTAGTATTGCCCTAACAAAATAAAAACGTATATTGAGATCAATCTGACAGACATAATTAAATATACAAATACACACGAATATTTAGGGGAATTTCACTTACGCGTCAACCGTCTTCTTCATACTCAGATATTTACTCCAATTACCCGGTAACGAATCGAGATAATACACCATTAGTCTCGAAAGATCCATAGCAACCAACACCCAGTGACCACTGTAAAATAAAACAAAAATTTAGATGCATGAAAATTTTCTACGTAAAAGATATACATAGATTAGAATGAAATTATTAGAAAGAAAATCTAACCCGTTGCCAGAATTAAACGGTAAAAAATACAAACTGGGTGTAGTATTATCGCCGGCCACCATGAATCTATCGACTAGTTCATTCATTACGGATGTTGGATTTTTCGTTATAAACGTTGTGTTGATACGGGAAGCAGCAATAAAATTGAATTGGTTACACAATTCAGTTCCCCGCATCAATGTGTCATACATATACCTTAAATAGAAACATAATAAACATTAGACTACTCATTGAAATGTGTAAATAAATTGTTCAACTAAGTAAATAATAGATTGATCGGAGTACCATATGTATGTATGAATGACAGCGATGCCCAATTCTTCGTGTTCAAAAAGTTGTTGCATGTCCTCCTTTGCAATTAATTCGGAATGAGCAATTCCGAAAACACCTTCATCCATATCTACACTACGGATGGTGCCGTGCATAATATCTGACTCTTCCACCATTTTCTCAAGACGCATCATAATTTGAGATTTTGTCCCGGACGTCGTTGGAATTTCCTTACTAGCTTTGTCCAACATTTGACCGGGAACCTAAAAATATAAATTAAATCATGACTTTTTGTGATGCAACAGAATCGTTGTGTATATAATTCAATGGGTATATATATTTGTACCTCTTTTTGAGATTTAGGATTTGTTTTTGTCCCGGACTTCGTTGGAATATCCTTACCAGCTTTTTTCAACATTCGACCGGGAACCTAAAAATTCATATAAATTAAATCATGACTTTTTGTGATGCAACGGAATCGTTGCGTATATAATTCAATGGGTATATATATTTGTACCTCTTTTTGAGATGCAACCGACTCGATGCGTCTTGAAATCCCTTTACCAGCTTTATGTGTGGGTCTTGTAGGAGTCTAACATTACCATGTAATAAGGATTGATTAAATATCATAATTGTAGCTGAATTGAAATGTGAATACTAAATATTCATAATCATTTAGAACATATATACCTTGGCATCTGGGAAAATTAGATCTGACGGCCATCCAACAAAGGATCCGACTGCATCTCGCATCAACGTTGTCTCTGAAACAACGTCAGGTAATGGTAGAAGCGCGTCCGTATCTAATACAAGGTCAACCGAAACTTTCATATATTCCACCGGGAGGGGATTATGGTGAAGTAATTCACCCGAAGTGTTGTGCACTTTTCCCTTGCCAACTATGCGATAAGTTGGTGACGATAGATACGGCTGACAAGGTGTAATGCCCTAAACCAATAATAAATATGTTATTGTTAACGTGTATATGTGTCAAGTAAAAAAGTGCTATTTTAATTTCATAATAACATATATAATTACCTCGGGAAATTTCGGTTGACAATTGATACTAGCTTGGTCACTAGTATCTTTTGCCTCGGAACCGCGCATTTCCTCTCTATACCTTGCATTCTCCTTTTGCAGTTCGAGTACTTGTGCCCTTAACTCCGCCAAGGTCTCCATCACCTCTTTGTTAGTAGGATTTTTTGTTTTTGGTTTTTTATAAAATGACGACGGAGTCACACCAAAACCCTTACCCCTCACACGACCGGAATACTCAGGAACATTTAGTACTCGACTAAGTAGGCTCCTGCAATCCTGGACCTCGGTTGAAGGTAAGGTTTGGGATAAAGTCTCCTGAAATATTATTAGAGGAGATTAAAAATGAATTATATGTCTAACAAAATTTTCGATATAATTAAAGAAATAATGTTATATATACTTACACATTCGTCATAAACATTTTGAACCGCTTCAACGACAGCCCCATCCTTCCCAACCCGAGCAGCCTTCCACAATACGTGCTCCGGAAGAGATGTTGCGTCACTTTTCTCCTCGGCTAGCTACACATTGAATCAGATTATAAGATCATCAATTATAACATATTGTGACAATGTATAAGCTCGTAGCATTTGAATATACTCACAATTCTTTGTTGTAACCGTGCATATCCCGTACGCCCTTTTTTGTACGGATACGCGGGTTTTGATGCCCTTTTCCGATTTTTGTCGCTTACTTCCTGGATAAAAAAGTTTAAGGCATATTAGAACCAAGTAACTTAACAATTGTATAATACCATAATTAATAGACATTACATGGAATTTTTCGTTTTTTCGTTTGGCGACAAAGTTATCCCATTCTTCGGCTGAAATAATCTCCGCATACTTCATTGGCCGTTCTGCTTCAACAAATTTTCCTTCCTCATCCTTGAGAAATTTGTTGGACAAAAAGGATCGAAATCCTCGGAGTCTTTTTCCGGCCAATGGAATACAATATTTTTGCCGGCTTTCATCGATGTGAAAGGATCTCTAAAAAACATACACATGGAGTGTGTTATTATAAGTAATATTATAACAATATATGGTCAACAAATAGTAAAAAAAAACATATAACAATATATGGTAAGTACCTGTATCTCGGACCATATTTTTTCTTTGCCAACCTTCAATTCCGGACTTCTCCAATTATCACATGTAATCGGAATATGTTGTCGAACAAGGAAACCAATGTAACTTGCCAACATTGAACCGTTAGGCTCAATTAGTTGGTCTTCAGCACTCCAATGTACTTCGAATTTTTCACCCTTGTCTCTTACACGAATGATTGACTTCATAACAGTCAATCCTCGTTTGATTTCATTTTCAACATTGTTACGTGATCCACTCGCGTCATGGGTATCGTCTTGGTTACTAGCCATTTTATTTGTAATATAGAAATGATTCAATAAGACCCAAGTAAGACAATGACCATACTCGTGAAGCTACACAAAAAACACATTCATATACCTTCCATTTCTCTCATGTTACAACAATCTAAACTCTCTCTTTTTTTCATCATTATTGAATACAAACTCACACACACCTACTGTATACAAAAGACCAATGCAAACTTATGGTGTTTGGAACATGAACAAACTTGCATCCATAATCATCAAACTTCCAAGCACAAGCTCAAACACACTCCAAATGACATCAGTTTTCAATCAGAAATAAAAAACCTTACATAACCATACAACATACAACATTCAGTGATCAAAACCATACACAAAAAAATAACAAAAAATGATTTTCAACAAGGTGCTCATGAACACCATATAGTGCTCGTTTGCCCTAAACAACATTAATCAACATAATGCACAAAATGTAAAACTCAGTTTAGAAAATGCCCTAATCAAACACCTGAAAAAGTGAACAGCGACGGTAACGATGGAGAAGAAAGTGAACAGCGACGGTAACGACGGAGAAGAAAGTGAACAGCGACGGTGGACGCAGATAACTCAGTGAACGTGAACGCAGCAGCAGAAAAAGGCGACGGCGACGACGACGGTGAGGGAGGGAGAACGAACGGAGGACGAGAGTAATCGCAGTAGAAAGTAATCGCAGTAGAGAGAAAAACCAGTTATGTAAACGAAATAGCATATAGCGAGGGAAAATAAAGAGACATGCAATATATGTTATAATTTTAATGTTTACTAAAGGGGACCTTAGAGGGCGCTTGTGTAAAAAAAGCGCCCTCTAAAGGGGGCCTAAGAGGGCGCTTCTAAAAGCGCTCTCTAAGGCTTTCCAAAAGCGCCTTATAAACTGGAAATGTACATGGACTTAGAGAGCGCTTTTTTAAAAGCGCCCTCTAAGGGTACCCTTAGAGGGCGCTTTCATAAACGCGCCCTCTATTGGTGTCCCTCCATTTCCTCATTATTTTTTCGCTTCACTTTAGAGGGCGCTTTGTTACAAAAGCGCCCTCTAAAGTGCGCTGTCTATTCCAGTTGTTCGCTCCTTATTTTTTCTCTTCACTTTAGAGTGCGCTTTTGTAATAAAGCGCCCTCTAAGGTGCGCTGTCTATTCCAGTTTTTGGCGTAGTGGCTTTATCCATTTTGCCATTATTCATATCATTCAAGTTGTTTACTTTAATGTCATTTTCCCTTTGTCCTATTGGACCATATTTTGTGATATATTGTGTTTGTACATACTTGTGTGTTTGTGTGGTCCTTTGACCTTAATGTACCTAATAAGAACAAAAAACCCTAAAAAACATTTTGTGTGGACTGTTGGTTTGATCTGAGACAATTGGACTTAGAATTTAGGCAACACTCCATATGCAAAGGACTTGGTCAATGCCAACTTTCATGAAACCAAGTGCTTGTGAAGTGAACATTCATATGATACAATATTGAAGATCCATTTGAGTTCATCTGCAACATGACCATTGTGAAGTTGTTATTTTGAACCTATGTCTAATGCCATCTTTGAAGTCATCTGATACATGGGAAATCTTGAAGAAGATTATGGGGTTGCTAAGCTTGGATGTGGCTATCTTTATTTGATGCCTTGCTCTTCAACTTGCTATTTATATATTGATTGTTGCTTGATTCTAAAGTCCAAGGGAAATTTGGTTTTCTATATGACATTCTTGTCTATTGGATTGCATCCCATTGGTCAGATCTTTTCAACTCTCAACTTTTAAATTTATGCTTATGATTAGTCTCTTCATCTCCTCCCCATTCCTTTAATTTCAAAATCTCTCCCGTTTTTTTAAAACCTTATTTGTTTGTGCTTGATTTCTAAACTTAGACCATATTGCAAATTAGAAACTTTGGCCTTATGCCATTGCATTTTCAAACTTATTTTCTTAAATAAACTTGTAAATAAACTTAACTATACTTGGCTTAAGATTTTCAAAAGACAAAAAGAACTAACACTCATTCAAACCATTTTAGGCCTCTTGTGCCTTTCTTAAATTTAAAATTTTGCTAAAAGCAATGCACTCACTTTGAAATTGATACCACAAACTACAAGGTTTTGATCCCTCATTTTATTTTGGTACGTAGGCACAAGTCCGAAGGTCTTGTCAAACACAAAAATATAATTAATGAATTATTTTCTCATCCCTCCACTCTATTTATTGCAAACATCATTTTCTACAAAAACACATATGCACACAAGAAAGGGCTCCCTAGGAGTACCTAGGACACTTGGGGTGCTAACACCATCCCTCTGTGTAACCAACCCCCTTACCTGTAATCTCTGGCATTTTATTAGTTTTGATTTGAAAACTTCTTACCTTTTTGGATTTTGTCCGTACTTTTCCCTTTTCCCATGGAAACAATAAAAGTGTGGTGGCGACTCTGGTTTAATTGACGTCTAGCTTATCCATAGCCTAATGGTCATGAATTTACTGCTACAGGTCCCTATCTAAAACCATAGATCGTACCTAGTGAGATCCCTATGTGGAAAGCAATCAGTGTTGTCCTCCATCCGTACCTCAAACTTTTGAACCCATGTGCCTGGATGTCGTCCATTCACTAATTCATTCATACATCAAAACAAAATTTTCATGCATCCACGCATCATTTTGCACATCATTTTCCAAACCATAACCAAGAAGCTCATCCATCCTTTGTCCATAATCCGCAGTTGATTTCCCTACACTCATATTGGATTTGAAAAATCATGGAGCAAAACCAGTTTGCGTCAAAGGCGGATGTTGATGTGATAAAGAATTAGTTTGACTAACTTGTGGAAGCTATGATAGCCTTGGCAAGGAGAGGGGACAACATTCAACGGACGGTAGTCATTGAGAATGCCATTCCACCACAAGTGAAAAATCTTGCTCAAACTCATCCGGTGCAGATCCCTGTTGAGGACCAGATTTTATAAGAGCGTCCCATTGTCCGAGACGGACACTCCTCTAGTGATGCTATTGAGTATCATAGTTTCACAATCTCTGCACAAAATTCCCAAGGGGCAGTCCCAGTGAGGAAACCCAAAGATCCATGACATGTGGAGGTTGCTGAAAGATTTCAGGTGTTAGAAGATAAGCTTAAAGCTATAGAAGGGCAATATGCTTTCGGTCTGAATGCTTCAGACATGTGTTTAGTGCTTGGCCTAATAATGCCTTCAAAGTTCAAGGCACCGAATTTCGAAAATTATAGAGGGGATAGTTGTTCAAAGAAACATTTGGTGATGTTTTGTAGAAAAATGATTTCTTATGCTCATAGTGATAAGCTGATGATTCACTATTTTCAGGACAGTCTAAGTGGGGCATCATTGAGTTGGTACATACAGCTAAAAAAGTGCCACATCCAATCATGGTTAGACCTGGCTAACGCCTTTTTGAAGAAGTACACATACAATTTGGACATGGCTCCTAGTTACACACAGTTGCAAGGTTTATCTCAAGAGAGCAACGAATCCTTTAGAGGATATGCCCAAAGATGGAGAGAATTAGCTGCTCAAGTTCAACCACCACTTCTGGAGAAAGAATTGGTTGACTTATTCATGGATACCTTGCAAGGCTCGTACTACAAAAAGATGATAGGAAGTACTTCACCTGATTTTTCATGCCTGGTGTCAGCTTGAATACGCATCGAGAGCATGCTCAAAAGTGGAAAGATCCAAGACGTCTCGAACATCCAGGATAGTGAAAATGAATCCTTTGTCAGTTCCTAAGAGGAAGATGGAAATTAATGCAATATTGGAAGCTCCACAAGCTCCATATTAGACGTCATTCCCTCCACAAGGTCAATCCCCTTGTGAAAACCGAGGATCTCCTTGGCATCAACGACAAGCTCCGCATCAGCAGCGTCAACACACTCGACAAAGGCCAAGGAAGCTAGTAAGGCATTTTGATCCACTTCCAATGTCGTACAGTCAAGTATTGCCGTATTTGATCAAAGATGGATTGATAGTACCGAAGGAATTGCGTCCATTGATTCCTCCATACCCACCAGGCTTTGACATCAAGGCCCGATGTGACTTCCATGCTGGGGCACAGGGGCATTCAATTGAAGATTGTAAAATGCTGAAAAGTCAGGTACAAAAGTTGCTTGACTCCAAGATATTCTCATTTGCGCCTCGAGGTCTTCAAATCAACAATAATCCTTCACCTGGCCATGAGGGCCTATCAGTGCGTGTTATTCCTCATAAGTGATCTCGACGAGCAACTATGAAGAATGCTGGCCCGACAACAAAGCGAAAGAGGAAAGCCTAGTTCCCCAACGTTGGCAATCCTTAGATCACATCAGTACTTTGCCTTTGTAGTTTCTTTACTGTTAAGTGCTACTTGTTTTTAAAACATTGTTGTTTATAAATGGTAGTGTTAATAAAATGAGCATGCATGTTTTGAACGAATCCATTCGTATTCATGTATATTTTCTTGTTTATTTGCCAAAATCACAAAAAATAATCTTCCCATTTGCCTTATTAAACTGTTATTTAGCGAATATTTGAGGGAGGATGATGAAAACAAGATACCCATAATTACTGATTGTATGCTTTCGGATAAAACCTTGCTGATGATGTACAAGTATTGTTTCAAATACCCAAACACTAGAGAGGTAAGGAGTTAATCCCTAGTTAACCACTTCGAGCCTAGAAGTATGAGTTTCTTTCGGATCTGAAAACCCTTACGCTTAACCAGGGGCAGGGTCGTGTTCAGATGATTCAACTATGCGTTCGGATTATAAGACAAAGTATCCCATCTAGGGATCAACCACATGATTCTCTTTGCACACGTCTCGAAGTGTTGAATCCAAAAGCTATGATGATGGTTCTTCAATGACCAATAACTTGGCAATCACAACCCTTTGAAAAAAATCTAAAAAAAGGGAAAGAAAAAACCCGCTAAATCAGACCCCAAAGGGGTGACTTGGGCAAAAATTAGAGAGAAACAAAAAGAAAGAACCGAAAAGAGATCGTTAAATCCTCAATAAAGACAAAGAAAAATAAGGTGACTGCCATTTCAAGCGAACCTTGAATCATCATCTTCATTCTTACATCGTCAAGTTCTCTTGGAAGACGAATGTGTATGTTGAATCAGCTGGACGTAGGACTAGATAACATCACAAAGAAGGGGTGTGTTAAAATCAAATTTGAGCCTTATATCATTTGTTTCAATAATCGTGAACCAGACCACGTTACAACCCTCAAAAGACCTAATTGAAGCAGGGTTTGTTCTGAAAAGCATACTACAACAAGGTTGCGTAAACCGACTCCTAGATATTTTGCTAATATTTTGTGTTGATATCATGTTTTCAATGCATATTTCACGTTAGCCAAATCAGCATTACGTTTGGACTAATGCTCCATTCGTCACTTGTCACCACAATCATTTCAAATAAATGATTCTTTTTAAAACTTGCATGAATGTTGCATTAAAATTACCATTGTTAATGAACAATTTTAACTGCAAGACAATGCTTGATATCAAGGAGATTCCAAAGATCAGTCAGAGAGGAGCTTGAACATTCTTCGAGGCCGAGGCCAACCCGAATTAAGACTGTTTCGTAACCCTATGGATCAAGGGCATGGCATCTAGTGACTGTGTTGACCTAAGAGTTAGGTAGTCTAAAGCAAATCTCCAAGCATCAGTTGATCAAGGGGATAGGTTATAAATACTCAGTTAATCAGGGGCAATTCCCTCAAAGGCTCAAGAAAGAGCAGAGGACTGCAGATCCGCAGACACTGGGGTAAATCATCTCAGACCATGTCTTGGTATAATCCCCACCAAGGTTTCCTTTCGAGGAAGATTCCCTTGAATACCCTACAAACTAGGGCAAAGTAAAAGCATGATCATTTTGCATTGATTACGTCGCTACGCTCATGCAATCATCTATAAGTTGTCATGATATATCAGACAAAGAAATGGAAGTTCTCTCGGGAACAAAGACACAACTTCAACTGAGGATCAAACTTGGGGCACCAAGAGCATCCGCATTTATCCTCCGATCATAGCATCTTCAAATATCGAGTGTCGGGAAGTCGAATCTCTTCCCCAAACCACAAGTCCAATCCCTATTGGCAACTACCGAAAAACTAAAGTCCGCTTTGTTGGCATCATCACAAATTCAAATCCAATCAGCATTGGTACCCAAAAGGTCTCACCCTTAGAAAAGGGGAGACCAATCAAAAAAACTAATCACCCGCTGGCATTTTCAAATGCATTGCATACAACATACATGCATGACTTTCCTATCGAGGCAAGAAGTTCCATATCAACAAAAAGATCTCTCACCGAGACGAGAAGTTTGCATCAAATTAACACGCATCATATGCATACGAAATCAAGCATTTTCCATCAACCCTTTAAGGATGAATACCTTCCATCAACCGTTTGATGATGTCATCAACCCTTTGGTGATGATATTACCTAAGCACATTTCCCAACAACTCTTTGATGACGACAACCTGCAGCGGTAAATTCATGATCATCAAGCTATGGATAAGCAAGACATCAAATATCAAGAGTCGCCACCGCGCTTTTATTGTGTCCAAGAGAAAAGGGAAAAGTACGAACAAAACCCAAAAGTAAGAAGTTTTCAAATCAAAACTAATAAAATGTCAGAGATTATAGGTAAGGGGGTTGGTTACACAGAGGGAAAGTGTTAGCACCCAAAGTGTCCTAGGTACTCCTAGGGAGCCCTTTTTTGTGTGCATATGCATTTTGGACAAAGTGATGTTTACAAACAAATAGAATGGGGGGATGAGAAAAGAATTCATTAATTATATTTTTGTGTTTAACAAGACCTTCGGACTTGTGCCTACGTACCAACATGAAAATGAGGGATCAAAACCACGTAGTTCGTGATACAAATTTCAAAGTGGATGCATTGCTTTTAATCAAAAATTAAGTTTGAAAGGCACAAGGGCCTAGAAAATGGTTTGAATGAGTTAGTTCTTTTTGGCTTTTGAGAATTTTAAGTCAAGTATAGTTAAGTTTATTTACAAGTTTGATTTAAGAAAAGAAGTTTGAAAATGCAATGGCATAAGGCTAAAGTTTCTAGTTTGCAAAGTGGTCAAAGTTAAGAAAAAAACAAGTTCAATCAAAGAAGTTTTCTAAAAGGAGGGAGAGATTATGAAATTAAAGAGATGGGGAGGAGATGAAGAGATTAATCCTAAGCACAAATTTAAAAGTTAAGAGTTGAAAAGATTTGATCGATGGGTAACAATCCAATAGACAAGAATGTCATATAGAAACCCCACATTCCCTTGGATATTAGAATCAAGCAAGAAACAATGCATACAATATTATCTTGAAGAGTAAGGCATCAAATAAAGATAGCCCCATCCAAGCTTTAGCCACTCCATGATCTCCTTCAAATTTTCTCATGTAATAGATGAATTCCACAAGTCACAAGTTCAAAATAACAACTTCACAATGATCATGTAGCAGATGAACTCAAAGGAATCTTTAATAATGTATCAGATGATGTTTCAAATTGCAAGCACTTGGTTACATGAAAGTTGGCATTAGCCAAGTCCTTTTGCATAGGGATGTTTCCTAAATTCTAAGTCCAATTATCCAAGATCCAACCAATAGTCCACGCAATAAATTTTTAGGGTTTTTGTTCTTATTATGTACATTAATGGTCAAAGATCACACAAACAAACAAAATATACACAAACAAGATATATCACACAATATGGTCCAAGTAGACAAAGTGAAAAGGCATTAATATAAACAATTACAATGGTATGAATAATGGCAAAATGAATAGAGCTTAAAAAATTAAAGTGCATTAAAGTAAATGGCTTGAAATTAAACGTTAGTTGTTAATGAGTTAGGAGTTAGTATTGCTTTTGCTTTTGATTTTTTTAAGTCATTCTTTGGAAAACACTCAACTCACTTATCACAAGCATGGATCCTTGAACCAAGACATCTTCCAAAGGAAGGAAAAAAGGCCAAGTTTCCACACAATACCATGAAAGAGGGGAGACTTACAATCTCACTAACTAGAATGCTATGCATTTTGTGTCAAAAATTTAGCGCTATGTTAAGCAATCGAAATTGAACTTATGTAGAAGTCACAACTATTTGAGGTCGGGCAATAAAATTTTGGTGTTAATGCATGTTAGAGACATAGTATAATGGACTATGCTCATGAAACATACCACACACAAAAAGAATATACAAAGGAGATGACCTAATCTCATCCATACTTATGTTAATGTTTCAATCAACTAGCCTTAGGATTTAGAGACATCATAGATCAAATGAAATGGATGCATAAAGAAGGGGAATTATATGAAGAGGGAGGGGAATGGATCAAAACTCCAATTGGTCAAAGGAGGATTTTTACCAAATTAAGATCATTCATTCATTTTAGGAGATGGAGTGTACATTTCATCAATCCTTAAATCCAATGATCTTAACCTAGCAGAGTCAAATCAACCTTGACCAAGGCCCAACAACACAAGTCAAACTTATACAAACCATCAAAATAGCTCAACACAATTATTTGGAATTTATTCAATTTAAAAATAATGCATTAAATTAAATATGGTTTGTTAAATTCCTAAAACCTTATCAAAACACCAAGGAAATGGCCATGATATTTATCATAGGTCAAACAAGGTCAAAGGATCTTGGAGAAAAAATTACAGAATTTTTGGGAACTTAAAAGTATTTTTAAACAATTAAAAATAATCACTAAATCAATTAGATCATGAAAAATATTAATAATGATCCAAAAAATAATTTTAATTAAAATATGAAAGAGGAATTTATTTAAATTTTTTTGGTGAAACTCTCATATTTTTTGGATCAATATTAAAACTAAAATGAATTAAGGAAAATAAAATAAAAATCAAAAAATCAAAAAAACGTGGACCACTTGATCTCCCTCATTAATTGAGGTGGCAGATCAAGTGGCTGAGCGCGCCCAATCTACCATGCACCTGAGTCAACTAATCACACGCGTGGTAATCAGTATCTACGCTCAAGATTAAAACAATTTAAACAAGATCAATGGTTCAGAACCTGTCCAGCACACCACCGGCGCGGGGACCTTCCGTCACCTTCTCAGGCGAGGTCCACCAGACTGGTTCACTCGTCACCATCAAGAAAATGAAAAAAGAGGACATGATCTGAAAGAAAAAATGGCGTAGAGCATGAATCTGGCCTCAATTTTAATTAACTCCACACATATAGAAAGATATGAGGAGTTGAATTTTGAGGTGTGTCAACTGAGTTGCCTCGATTTGACCTCAAAGAAACTCAATCTTCTTGCCTACATTGGTAGGACTTCAGACAACCCAAGATCCAAGAGAATTGATGAGAATTGATTGAGAATCGAAGATAAGAAGTTTTATGAAATTTACCTTCAATGTTGTGCAGAAATGGATCTTGCTTGCTTCAAACTTGATCTGATCACACTTGAGAAGCTTGTAGAAGAGGTTTGGAAAATGTATAAAGCTTTGGAGCCTGAAGTTTTTGAATCTCCAAACAGTGAGATTCAAACTCAATTTTCAAGTTGAAAATTCTCAGGTTTTCCTTTGAATGGCGAGGGTTTCAATTGGGGGGCAAAGCTAGCGCGCAAGGTGTGTTTGAATTAAGCTCCAAGGGCCTGCATTTATAGCATTTCGAATTGATAATTGCACACTTGAAAAATTGCTAAATTTGGATATGGTGATGCACAAGTTTGCATGGGAGTGTACATGCCCATCAAGCAATCCAATTTGATCCATGTACAACTATTCTGAAATTTAAATGAGGCTTGGATGTCAAGGCAATGTGAAATGGGATTTTGAACATTTGATTTCTTCCAATGATACAGCTCTGTTAAGACCATGTGCAGCCCTAGCAAATCTCATCGAAAATGCATGAAATTGTGTTCTTTGGAAAACTTAGATCAAGGGGAACAACTTTGATGTTGGACACTTTTTCATTTGGAACTTGGATCATGGTGAATTTTGAGGTGGAAGTTCGGAAATTTCAACATGTTGAAATTTTTTCTAAGTGTTAAGCCATATATCTCAATATTCCACCTTGCTTAACTATTTATGTAAGCTTCAAATGAGAAACGTGTCTTCATCAAAGTTGCATCTATTTCAAAGACCTTAAACATGGTCACCAATTTCATGTCATTTGAATTTAAAATGATAGAGTTATGCATTTTTGAAGTTGAGGAAAATCAATTGTTCAATGGTATAGGCAAAAATGACCTATAATGTATCCTCATATGACATGCTCATAAAAGTTGAATTAGCTCCCACTCCAAACATAAAAGTTTAATTAGATATCTTGAATTTTATTGTGCAACTTGGAAATCTTTCATATCATAAAAATTGAGCATGTTATGGCCTTGGGAATTTGACTTTCAAATTAGGGTTTAGACAAAATGACCTATAATGTTTCAACATAGAAAATGATTTTCCAAGAAAAACTAGCTCTAGGTCTCAACATGAAAGTTGTTTGGAATGTCATCTAGAGTAATGTTTATCTTGGAATTATTTTCATATGGTGAAAATTGTAGGAGATAGGGTCTAGGGAGACCCAGTTTTGATCAGATGAATTCATCTGGCCAACCACCATCAAACAACTTGCTAACCTTCAATTCTCTTGACTTTTTAGGCTCATGGTAGATAATATATGCATAAGATGATGAATTTTGAA
Source organism: Lathyrus oleraceus (assembly GCF_024323335.1). Taxonomy (NCBI): domain Eukaryota; kingdom Viridiplantae; phylum Streptophyta; class Magnoliopsida; order Fabales; family Fabaceae; genus Lathyrus; species Lathyrus oleraceus. Next base: position 51,623,467 of record NC_066581.1, on the reverse strand, counting down.
ATGTCCCTTGAGAAATTTGATCAATTGGTGAGATAGCTTGTTGAGGAAGTTACTCAAGATACCCAGTCAAACTAGGGTTTCCAAGGCAAATCACCTCCAAACTCTTGAAGAGTACTTGATCAATATGACATGTAGAGATCAATTGGACTCATATATGATTCTTTGAGACATTGTGGATCAATATTTGATTGTGCTCGTATCCATGAGGGTCTTAAACCCTAGGTATGAACTTGATAGATCAAAGGGGGATCATGCCCTACCTACAAAAGAGTTAGGCAAATGAAAAGACATATTTTTGGCATTTTGGTTAGTAAAATGACAATATACAAGTATGATACAATCACATGGTGCTTGGTGATCTCTCCCAAAATAAACCCAATGAAAGAGGGGTAAGGAGGATGCCAAGGTGTGATCCCAATGCTAATGCATATGATGAAATTGCATGAGGGATCTTAGGGTCAAAATTGGGGTCTTACAACTGCCCCTATTTAAGGACATTCTAACTAAGGAGGTAAAGGTTAAAATCTTCGTATCGACTTAGTAGAATGGGCTTAAATAACAACATAGAAACAAATATTGGTCCCTAAGAGACCTCATGATGCATATGGTGTGAATGTAAAAGCAAATTCTATGTGGGGAAATATTGCCACAAAGGAGAGGAAATCAGAGAGACCGAATATCTGCATGAGCATAATGCATTCCATAAGGAAAACTCGCTGGCGAAGACAAAGACTCTGAGGGATAAAAAGGGTTATGCGTAAGCCAGGCTACGACTTTAAACTGCTGAGGGGAACTAGAGGAATTCCATAAAAAATGGAAAGACTCAGCCGGGGAAACAAAATGTCTGCAGGGGAAACAAGTAGATCAGGATAAAACTGACAAACTTGAATCATGCATGAAAAACGATTTCACTAAGGAAATGCACAGTCAACTCAACTGGGGGAAGAAATAAACTTCAACACAGGAGGAGCAGAAATCTATTATCCACTACCTGTCACTGGGTAAGGAGATAATAAAAGTATGACAGAGAGGACACCCGTCATCGGTTAAGATGATCATATCAAGGGTGATTCACTGGGAACCGCTAGGAGGGAATATTCATTACCGGTTATTGGGTAAGAACATCTTTGCTGGGGGAAAACAACAGGAATAAGATTTACGACTACCAGTTACTGGGCAGAAGACCAAGGACGAGAATATCCATCACCGATTAGAGTGAACATATCAAGGATAGACTCAAAAGGAAAGAAAATTTGTCATCGGTTAGGATGAACATATCAAGGATAGACTTTCCTAGGATGTCAAGGAGGATATCCGTCACCGGTTAAGATGAACATATCAAGGATAAACCAACTGAACAAAAAGTAGGAATTACATCTATCGAATACTAGATAGAATACCAACAAAGAGAAAATCCGTCACCGATTAGGATGAACATATCAAGGATAGACTCTATTGAGGGAAAGTATGATTTATAACTACCGGTTACTGGGCAGAAGACCACAAAGAGAAGGAAACCCGTCATCGGTTAGGATGAACATATCAAGGATTAACTCTCTGGGGCACAAAATAGGGATTACAACTACCTTTTTACTAGGTAGAATACCAAAAGATGAGATCGGTTGGTGAGCCAAATGGTCAGCTAAGATCCTACCCTTGATTGCTTTCTGAGATCGGTATTCGATATCATACTCTGATAACAACATCTGCCAACGGACAATCCTCCCAGTTAAAGCAGGCTTCTTAAATATATACTTGATTGGATCCATTTTGGATATCAACCAAGTGGTATGATTTAACATATACTGACGCAGACGCTTAGCAGCCGAAGCCAATACGCAACAAGTTTTCTCAAGCATTGAATACCGAGTCTCACAATCGGTGAACTTCTTACTGAGGTAGTAGATCGCAAATTCTTTCTTTCCAGTCTCATATTGCAGACCAAGAACACAACCCATCTTATCCTCAAGCACAGTCAAATACATGATCAACGATCTTCCTTCAACTGGTGGAGCTAAATCGGAGGTTCAAGCAGATATTCTTTGATACTGTCAAAAGCTTTTTGGCAATCTTCGGTCCAATCACAAGACTGATCTTTCCGAAGAAGCTTGAATATAGGCGCACATGTGGCAGTCATGTGTGAAATGAATCTGGAAATATAATTCAAGCGGTCGAGAAAACCTCTGACTTGCTTCTCAGTTTTGGGCGCCGACATCTCTTGTATTGCTTTGACCTTGGCAGGATCAACCACAATACCCTTCTCGCTGACAATAAAACCCAACAACTTACCAGAACGAACACCAAAAGTACACTTATTGGGATTCAAGTGGAGTTTATACTTCCTCAAACGCTGGAATAGCTTCAACAAATGCTCAACATGTTCTGCTTCAGCACTAGATTTAGCAATCATACCATCAACGTAGACTTTGATCTCTTTATGCATCATATCATGAAAAAGAGTAGTCATTGCTCTTTGGTAATTTGCACAAGCATTCTTTAAACCGAAAGGCATCACTCTATAACAGAATGTTCCCCGGGGTGTAATGAATGTGGTCTTCTCCATATCTTCGGGTTCCATCTTGATATGATTATATCCAGAAAACCCATCCATAACCGAAAAGACTTTGAATTTAGCAGTATTGTCTACCAACATATCAATGTGCGGCAGAGGGAAATCATCTTTCGGAATGGCTTTATTCAAATCTCTATAATCGACACACATGAAGACTTTTCCATCTTTTTTCGGCACAGGCACAATATTGACTACCCATTACGGATACTCAACAGTAATAAGGAAACCGACATCAATCTGCTTTTGCACTTCTTCTTTGATCTTCACTGCCATATCAGGATATACTCTTCTCAACTTTTGCTTGACTGGCGGGCCTTCTGGCTTCAATTGAAATCTATGCTCCACAATCTCAGAATCCAGACCAAGCATGTCTTGATAGGACCAAGAACACACATCTGAATACTCTCGAAGAAGATCAACCAACCCCTTCTTCGCATCTGGACACAGTCGAGACCGAATCTTGACTTCCTTCACATCATCCTCGGAACCCAAGTTAACTAACTCAATCTTCTCTCTGAAAGGCTGAATGGTCTTTCATCATGCTCGAGAAGACGAGACAATTCATCACTCACTTCTTCATCACTTTCCTCCTCGGCTTCAAACACAGGGAATTCAAAATTTGGAGAAGGAAAAGAATAATTCTATTCAATGGGGTTAGAAACCAACCTGCATAATGATTTGATATTTTGATTTTAGAGAAGTGAGTTTTATGACCAAATATTATGCAGATGGGCAATTATATTGTTTATTTATGTTTTTTTTTGTGATTACCATTTTCAGAATAAAGCAAAAAGTAAAAACAAAACATCATAAATGTGGATGAATAGAACTAATTTTATTGATGATCAAATTTGAGATGCCTAACAAATGTTCACTTCCCCCTTAGGCATATGAGAAGGATTTTTAAAACATATAAAAGCAATTACTTATATCGATGCAAAATAACAGGAATATCAATAGCAGTCCAGTTGTTGCAAGCCTTTCCATGCGTCACAAAATTCGTGCAGTCTTCCTCTTCGTCATCCTCTAGCATAGTAGCTAAGTGTTGTTCATTTCCATGAATGAACCCTCCGCTACGGAAGCTAAGTTGCATATCCTCTGATCTAGCAGTAGACAATCCTTGCTGAAAACCTAGACTGGTTCTACCTTTGTTGTCGGAGACCTCTACCATGCGCCCCCACTGATCAACAATTCCTTCTTCAACAATCTTCCTTGCATCCTTTAATGAGGACATAGGTGCCCCAACCCTCTTTTCAGCAGAAATAGATAAGGCTTGGAATGGAGTTCCAACCTCATCCTCAGCTTCAACATAAGAGAAAGATGACAGATGGCTAACCAACAACGCCTTTTCCCCGCTAACGATAACAAGCTTCCCATTCTTCACAAATTTGAGCTTCTGATGCAATATGGAGGTAATAGCTCCCGCCTCATGGATCCATGGCCTTCCCAACAGACAACTGTAGGCCGTATGGATATCCATTACTTGAAAAGTAATCTGAAAATCACTCGGCCCTATCTTCACTGGAAGGTCCACTTCACCTATCACTGTGTTGCGTGAACCATCAAAACCTTTGACGATTACACCACTATACCTCATAGGCGCTCCTTGATACGACAACTTTGAAAGAGTTAACTTCGGCAGTACGTTCAATGAAGACCCGGTGTCAACTAATACATTGGACAAAGCATCATCTTTGCAATTCATGGAAATATGCAAAGCCAGATTATGATTCCTACCCTCCTCAGGGAGTTCCTCATCACAAAAACTGAGGTTATTGCAACAAGTGATGTTAGCTACTATATGATCAAACTGATCCACCGTAACATCATGTTCCATGAACGTTTGCTCTAGAACTCTTTGTAGTGCTTCTCTGTGCGCTTCTGAATTCATTAGTAGAGACAACACTAAAATCTTTGAGGAGGTTTGGAGCAGCTGCTCCACCATGTTAAACTCACTTTTCTTTATTAGACAAAGTACCTCATCATCATCATTAGCCTTCAAATTGCTGGATTCACCAGGTTGACACTTTGGAGCATTAACCGAATCTGCAACAGGCACTTCCACCTTTTTATTGACAGTTGATTCTTCCTTATCTTTTGGGAACACCGGCCCAAACACTCGACCGCTACGGGTCACCTTAGTAACATCAACAATACTCACTACAGAACTTGTCGTCGGTAATGGAACCTCTTAACCATCTTTTAACATCTTCGCATTGTACTGATACGAAACAGCTTTATCGGATGGATACGGGACTCAGCCCGCTAACCGTATGACCAACGATGATACCGATCTTTGAATGTTGTTGTTACTATTACTGTTGTCGTATTGAATGACTACTCTTTCCAGATTCTTGAAAACGGGCACTATGACATTCACATCGTCACCTACATGACGGGATTGAACAATTTGGATCATGCCTTCATCCATCAATCGTTGGATGTCCCTTTTCACTACCACACAACCCCTCGGGTTGACACTGCAGATAGCACAACCGTCATGGTTATGCTCACAATCATTCACCATATAAATGTCCTTATGCATTGCCACTAAGGACCTCCAGATGAAACGAACATCAAACACTTTAAACTCTCTGGGACAACCATCCACCATGTTAACAAAAGAATTCCCATGAGCAGGCAGTGGATTTGCTTTCACGTTCAGCGCACGGTCCTCGAAGGATACCATTCCACTCTTTATCAGCTTTTGAACTTCGTGCTTGAGCGGATAGCAGTTCTCAATGTCATGTCCGGGTGCCCCTTGATGAAAAGCACAACGAAGTTCAGGTTTGTACCACCATGGAAGTGGTTCTGGAATTTGTGGTGGGTTTCTCGGTTGGAGTAGGTTCTTGAGAACCAAGCGGATAAAGTTCTGCATAAGTCATGGGAATCGGGTCAAAGAGACATTCTTCCTCTCGAAATTTTGCTGATGATGATTGTTGGTATTGTTGTTGTTATAGGTGTTTGTTTGTTGTTGTGGTTGTCGTTGTTGAGGTTGTTATTTTTGTTGAATTGGTGTTGATTGATTGTTCGAAAATACTGGAATTATTGAGGATACTTGATGATGGTGTTGACGGGATTTTTGACTCTTTCTGATCTAAGGCCTCCTCTGCCTCCCACTGGAGATTACATTAGCTTCGCTGTCTTTCTTCTTCCCGAAACTGCTGCCATATCTCTTTGTTGATGATGCTTCCTCCTTTGGAAATCGTCCTTCTCGGACACCTTCTTCAAGCCTCATCCCCATATTTACCATTTTGGTAAAGTCACTGGGGGCATTGGCAATCATGCGTTCATAGTAAAATAAACTCAGGGTCTTCAAAAAGATCTTTGTCATCTCCTTCTCTTCTAAAGGAGGGGTCATTTGAGCAGCTAATTCTCTCCATATCTGTGCATATTCTTTGAATGTCTCCTTATCCTTCTGAGACATAAACCTCAACTGGTCTCTATCAGGCGCCATATCCATATTATACTTATACTGCTTGACAAAAGCTTCTCCCAAATTGTTGAAAGTGCGGATGCTTACATTGTCCAACCCCATATACCATCTGAGCACAGCACCGGTCAGACTGTCTTGGAAGTAGTGGATTAACAACTGATCATTATCTATTTGGGTAGACATTTTGCGGGCATACATCACCAAATGACTGAGCGGACATGTGTTCCGTCTGTATTTTTCAAAGTCAGGCACTTTGAATTTCACAGGAATCTTCACATTTGGCACCAAACATAACTCAGCAACACTCTTCCCAAAAAGATCATTTCCTCTCAACGTCTTCAATTCCTTGCGTAGCTCAAGAAATTGATCCTTCATTTCGTCCATTTTCTCATAAACATCCGGGCCCTCAGATGGCTCGAAATGATAAATGGTGTCTTTCACACGAGGTAAGGTGTGCACAACGGGAGGTGGCACAGACATGGCTGGGCTAGATGCCGGCATGGAAGCAAAAGTAAGCGCAAAGCCTTCAGGCATGAAGGTCGGAGGCATTCCCCACGGGAATCTGGCAGGCATGGTAGAGGTAGCCACCTCTGAAATAATAGTCCTTTGAGGATGAGGAGTTGCGGATGTTGGAGACGACTAGCTCTAAGCAGCTAACACTGACTCCATCATGGCAGTCAGGCGGGCGATCTCGTCCTTCAACTCTCTATTCTCTTGCTCAAGATGTTCCATGATTCTCAGATGATTGGCGCGAGTGTTTTACCGATGAGTCAGCTTGGCTGAAGCACAGAAGAAACACCAATGAGACATCTGGCGAAAGAGAAATCTGCTTATGCAAATGATGCATGGAATGCAATGCTTGTTTATTTATTTTCATTTTTCAATGAACTTACTATATTATTTGCAAATATATATATATATATATATATATATATATATATATATATATATATTTAACAACAATTGCAACAATTTGATATGACCAAAAATCTCTTTTTATTTATATAATTGGAAGGATTACACTGAGTACAATTTCAGAAACCAAATAAAAATACAAGAGAAAAGGAGACTAGTCATCCTAAGGATCCCTAACAACAATATCAGAAGGCCTGGATGTAGGCGCGTACTTCCTTCGAATGCGTCGAATCTGGGTCTCAAAAGAAGCCTTCATCTGAGTCTTCTCGAGGACAAGCTGATCAACAATCTTCTTTCAAGCGACGGAAGGCTGAGGCATGCTAGAGGAAGATGAAACCTCTGACTCTCTTTGTCTCTTTGTCACTCGGTCTTCAAGTAGCTCGATAAGTGCATCTTTGTCCTTAGACTCCAACTGCAACTCTTCATGCTTCTTGCTCAAAGCATGGAAACGCTCTTCCCACATATCTTTCTCTTTTTTCATTTTAGCGAGTGCGTCTTCCAAATCCTCTACATATTGGTTAGGGAGAGTTAATGGCTCAACCACAACCATAGATATAGGTCTCTCACAAGGATAAGGCATCTTCAACTCCAAAGCTCTCTTCTTCTGTAGCGGTAAATTCAAGATCATAAAGCTATGGATAAGATAGAGATCAAATAACAAGAGTCGCCACCGCGCTTTTATTATTTCCAAGGGAAAAGGGAAAAAGTACGAACAAAACCCAAAAGTAAGAAGTTTTCAAATCAAAACTAATAAAATATCAGAGATTACAAGTAAGGGGAATGGTTACACAGAGGGAAGGTGTTAGCACCCAAAGTGTCCTAGGTACTCCTAAGGAGCCCTTTTTGTGTGCATATGTATTTGGTACAAAGTGATGTTTACAAACAAATAGAATGGGGGGGGGGGTGAGAAAAGAATTTATTAATTATATTTTTGTGTTTGACAAGACCTTCGGTCTTGTGCCTACGTACCAACATAAAAATGACGGATCAAAACCTCGTAGTTCGTGATACAAATTCCAAAGTGGATGCATTGCTTTTAACAAAAATTAAGTTTGAAAGGCACAAAGGCCTAAAAATGGTTTGAATGAGTTAGTTCTTTTTGGCCTTTTGAAAGTTTAAGTCAAGTATATTTAAGTTTGTTTACAAGTTTGATTTAAGAAAAGAAGTTTGAAAATGCGATGGCATAAGGCCAAAGTTTCTATCCTTTTTTGCAAAAGTGGTCAAAGTTTAGAACAAAATAAGTTCAATCAAAGAAGGTTTTGAAAAAGAGAGGGAGAGATTTTGAAATTAAAGAAGTGGGGAGAAGATGAAAAGACTATCCTATGTACAAAATTAAAAGTTTATAGTTGAAAAGATCTGACCAAATGGGTAGCAATCCAATAGACAAGAATGTCAATAGAAACCCAGAATTCCCTTGGACTTTTAGAATCAAGCAACAAACAACTGCACAATTATATTATCTTGAAGAGCAAGGCATCAAATAAAGATGGCCACATCCAAGCTTATCCATTCCATGATCTTATTCAAGGTAGCCCATGTAATAGATGAATTTCACAAGTCACAGGTTCAAAATAACAACTTCACAATGATCATGTTGCAGATGAACTTAGAGAGATCTTGAATGATGTATCAGATGAAGTTTCAAATTGTAAGCACTTGGTTTCTCAATAAGTTGGCATTGGCCAAGTCCTTTAGCATAGGAATGTTGCCTAAATGCTAAGTCCATTTGTCCAAGATCAAGCCAACAGTCCACACAAAAGTTTTTTAGGGTTTTTGTTGTTATTATGTACATTAATGGTCAAAGACCACACAAACAAATAAAGTATACACAAACAAAATATATCACACAATATGGTCCAAGTGGACAAAGTGAAATTTTCATTTAACATAAACAATTAGAATGATATGAACAATGGCAAATGTATAAAAGCTAGAGTTAAATGGCATTAAAGTAAAGGGCTTGAAATTAAAAGTTAGTAGTTAATAGGTTAGAAGTTAGTATTGTTTTGCTTTTGCTTTTTATTCTTAGACACTCTTTGGAGAACACTCAACCCACTTATCACAAGCATGAATCCTTGAGCCAAAACATCTTCCAAAGGAAGGAAAGAAGGCCAAGTTTCCACACAATACCATGAAAGAGGGGAGACTTACAATCTCACTAACTAGAATGTTATGCCTTTTATGTCACAAATTTAGCGCAATATTAAGCAACCGTAATTGGACTTATGTAGAAGTCATAACTATTTGAGGTCGGGCAATAGAATTTTGGTGTTAATGTCTGTTAGAGACATAATATAATGAACTATGCTCATGAAACATACCACACACAAAAAGAATATGCAAAAGGTGTGGCCTAATCTCATCCATACTCATGTTAATTTTTCAATAAACTAGCTTTAAGACTTTGAGATATCATAGGCCAAATGAGATGAATGCATAAAGAAGGGGAATGAGAGGAAGAGGGATGGGAATAGATGAAAACTCAAATTGATCAAAGGAGGACTTTTACCAAATTAATATCATTCATTCATTTTGGGAGATGGAATGTACATTCCATCAATCCCCTAAATCCAATGATATTAATTTGACAAAGACAAATCAACCTTGATCAAGGCCCAACAACAATAGTCAAACACCAACAAGTCATCACAATTGGTCAACGAAATTATTTGGCATTTATTCCAATTAAAAATACTAAAATAATGCATTAAAATTAAATATGGTTTGTCAAATTCCTAAAACCTTATCAAAACACCAAATAAATGGCCATGAGATTTATCATAGTTTAAACAAGGTCAAAGGACCTTGGAGAAAATTTTTCAAAATTTTAAAAGACTTAAAAGTATTTTTAAACAATTAAAAACAAATGAAAAATAAATTAAATCATGAAAAATATTAATAATGATCCAAAAAATAATTTTAATTCAGAATATGAAGGAGGAAAATATTTGAAATTTTTTGGTGAAACTCTCACATTTTTTGGATCAATATTAAAATTAATATGAATTAATGAAAATAAAGCTATTAAAAGGAAATTCAAATAATCAGAGAAAACGTGGACCACTTGATCTCCCTCATTAATTGAGGTGGCAAATCAAGTGGCCACCAGCGCGCGTTCCATGTGGTCTCTAGTCAACTGAGCAGCACGCGTTGTAATTAGAAACAACGCTCAGGATTAAAACAATTTAAATGGATCCTATGGTTGGAGACATGCTAACACACAGCCGAAGCTGTAGCTCCAGTCTTCTTCTCCGGTGGACCTCACCAGACTGGTCCACCTTCAACCATCACCAAAATAAAAAAGGAGGACATGATCTGAAAGGAAAAATGGCGTAGATCATGAATATCACCTTAATTTTGACTAACTCCTCACATATAGAAAGATACGAGGAGTTGAAATTTGAGGTATGTCAACTGAGTTGCTTCGATTTGACCTCTAAGTAACTCAATCTTCTTTCCTACATTGGTAGGACTTCAGACAACCAAAGAATCAAGATAATTGAGCAAGATTGAGAGAGAATCGAAGAGATGGAGTTTTCTAAAAATTACCTTCAATGCAGTGCAATTCTTGATGTTGCTTGCTCCAAACACGATTTGATCACACTTGAGAAGCTAGCAGGAAGTGATTGATGAGGTTGCGAGGCTTTGGATCCTGGAGTTTTTGAATCTCCAACAGTTGAGATTCAAACTCAAATTTCAAGTTGAAATTTATCAGGTTTTCCTTTAGAATGAGAGGGTTTCAATTGGGGGCAAAGCTGGCGCGTAAGGTCTGTTCAATTCTGAGCAGAAGGGGCTCTATTTATAGCTGCAGCAAGTGATAATTGCACCTTCAAATTCACTTTCCAAAATTGACAATTGATGATGCATGGGTGCATGGGCGTGTACAGGCCCATGAGATCATTGCTTAAGGTCCACAAATAAGTGTGAGAGAGTTTGAAACCAACTTGGATTTCAAGGAAAGTGTGTGTGAAGATTTGAAGTTTGATCTTTGCCAAATGATGATACCATGTTCATGCCATGCGTAGCCCTAGCAATTCTTGCCCAAAATGGATAAACTTGGACTTTTTGGAAAGGTTAGATCAAGAGGAACAACTTTCATGTCCAACACTTTTCCATTTGGAGCTTGCATCATGATGAAGTTTGAGGTGGAAGTTTGGAATTTCAACATGTTGAAATTTTTTCTAAGTGTCAAACCATATATCTCAATATTCCATATTTCCTAACTTTTTATGTGAGCTTCAAATGAGAAAAGTGTCTTCATCAAAGTTGTATCTATTTAAAATACCTTCAAAGTGGTCACCAATTTCATGTCATTTGGAATTGAAATGATAGAGTTATACATTTTTGAAGTTTGGAAAAATCACTTGTTCAATGGTATAGGTCAAAAGTGACCTATAATGTAGCCTCATATCACATGCTCAAAAAAGTTTAATTAGCTCTCACTCCAAACATAAAAGTTGAAGTAGACATCTTGAATTTGATTCTGAAACTTGGAAATCTTTCATATCATACAAAATGAGCAAGTTATGGCCTTGGGAAGTTGACTTTTAAATTAGGGTTTAGACAAAATGACCTATAATATTTCAACATATAAAATGATTTTCCAAGTAAAACTAGCTCTAGGTTTCAACATGAAAGTTGTTTGGAATGTAATTTAGAGTAAGTTTTATATTGGAATCATTTTCATATGGTGAAAATTATAGGAGATAGGGTCTAGGGAGACCCAGTTTTGATCAGATGAATTCATCTGGCCAACCACCATTAACTAACTTGATAACCTTCAATTCTTTGGACTTTCTAGGATCATGGTAGATCATATATGCATAAGATGATGAAATTTGAAGTGTCCCTTGAGAAATTTTATCAATTGATGAGATAGCTTGTTTGATAAGTTACTCAAGATACCCATTCAACCTAGGGTTTCCAAGGCAAATCACCCTCAATCTCTTGAAGAAAACTTGATCAATATAACATGTAGGAACCATTGGAACTCATATACGATGCTCATAACCATTCTTGTATCAATTCATGGTTGTGCTTTTTATCATGAGGGTCTCAAACCCTAGATATGAACTTGATAGATCAATGGAGATCATGCTCTACCTACAAAAGAGTTAGGAAAATGCAAAGACATATTTTTGGTATTTTGGTTAGTAAAATGATAAAATACAAATATGATACAATCAAAAAGTGTTTGGTGATCTCTCACAAAACAAACCCAATGAAGAAGGGGTAGGGAGGATGCCAATGTATGATCCCAATGCTAATGCTTATGATGAAATTGCATGAGGGATCTTAGGGTCAAAATTGGGGTCTTACATCTTCACCCAAAGAGTGTAAGCTTCTAAAGCCACACAATTGCACGGACCAAGCTCAGATCCTCCCTTCATATGTACATTATGCCAAATATGCACAATCTTATGCTTCAAATGTTAGGGATCTTTACCCTCTTGATAGAAAAGACCTTCTAACAAAATGCTATTAGGTTTGTCTCTCAAGGGGAACCCAAGTTGACGACGAGCCAAAGCAGGGTTGTAGTTAATTCCTCCTTGTGTACCAATGAGAGGCACATTAGAGAATTCACCATAATAATCAATAATCTCCAAACTGCTCAAAGAAGGATCATACCAAACTATATCATCATTAGTGAGAGACATAAGTCTCTGAGACCACCGTAGACATTGTTTGTTCTCCACAAAAGTAGGTGTCTGAGGCAAGTGCGAAATAAACCACTTGTATATAAGAGGAATGCAACAAACAATAGTTCCACCACCCTTAGAATTCTTTAAATGTAAAGAGAAGTACATATCTCCTAACAGAGTAGGCACATGATTCCCAATCAAGAAAACTCTAATGGCGTTAACATCAACAAAACCGTCAATGTTAGGGAACAAAGCTAATCCATAAATGAGCAACACAAAGATAACTTCAAAAGCGTCCACACTACCGGCTTGAGCAAAGGCAATAGCTTCCTTGATGAGGAAATTAGATGGAAACCCAAACAATCCTCCTTTCTTCACCCAATGAGCCTCTATCTCAGACTTCTTCAAGTGAAGAGCTTCAGCAATAAGATGAAATCTGGGAATCTCTTCCAACCCACTAAAAGGTACCTTGCTAGAAACAGGTATTCCCAAGAGATGGGCATACTCTTCCAACGTAGGCACAAGTTGATAATCAGGAAAAGTGAAGCAACAATAGAGAGGCTCGTAGAACTGCACAAATACACTCAAAAGTCCTTCAACCACATCAGCAGACAAGATAGATAGAAGCTTCCCATGGCGTTGTTTGAAGTCCAAGGGATCTAATAAAAAAGATGCTAGCTTCCTTAACTCCTTCAAGTTGGAACATATGAAACTGTATTTCTTAGTGTTCCTTTGTCCACAATCCATGGTCTGAAAATATTTGCTAACAATACCTCAGTTCCTTGAAATTTTCGTGTGATGAATGTTATGATGCGCATGAATCCATGAATGCAACAATCATAAATAAGGGATCACACACAAGGCAAACAAACAAAGGTCAAGGGATGAATCATGTCATTGTCAAGATCAATCATCCATTATGGTGGATTATGGTTTACACCTTATCAACATCCAAGTTCCATTGATATTGACAAGACTTGATTGGATCAACCAAGAATCAAGGGTTTGTTGTGAGTTACGAGCATTGTAGATCATGTTCTAAAAAGTTCCCAGAGTCTTAATTCCATCTATCGAATATTACAGGTTAAGATGACTGACTCATCGACCCATAATATTCTCAAGAGAAACTCATCCGAGTGTAGTATCGCGTAACAACTGTTATCAAGTCTACACTTGAACAGTCTCCGCACTACGTCCTAAATAGGCCAAGAGGGGGTAAATGTTCTACGGTCCTCAGTTTCTCGGACCCAAATTAGAGATAGTAATGCCTAACCATAAATACTTGTGTGACATTTCCAAATCCAAAAGGGTATCCACTTAGTAGATGGATCTCAAGCAAACTTGTTAAGGACTACTCCACACAAGTCGAACATGACTATACCATCCTCCTATCTTAATTGCACTCAAGTTCGGGTTAGAACTTATCTCACCACTCAGAGATCACCAAGCACAACAAGCAGATTATATCACACAAGTATACATACATCACAAATATACAATTATATACACATAAAAAAGTAGGCTAAACCCACTGGAGACTACTCCCCAGCAGAGTCGCCACTTAATTTTTGTAGCGGTAAATTCATGATCATCAAACTATGGATAAGCAAGACATCAAATAACAAGAGTCGCCACCGCGCTTTTATTGTTTCCAAGGGAAAAGGGAAAAGTATGAACACAACCCAAAAGTAAGAAGTTTTCAAATAAAAACTAATAAAATGTCAGAGATTATAGGTAAGGGGGTTGGTTACACAGAGAGAAGGTGTTAGCACCCAAAGTGTCCTAGGTACTCCTAGGGAGCCCTTTTTTGTGTGCATATTGTCGCATTACGCGAAAAACCGGCGGGAAAACAAGAACAACAGAGCCGCCACCGTGCGTTATTTATCCCAAAGGAGGGAAAGGAAACACTCAGAGTAAACCTGGAAAGAACATGGTCTCGCGACCAAAGAGAATGGGATCGGGAGTCGGTTATGCGAAGGGAAGGTATTAGCACCCCTACGCATCCGTCGTACTCGACGGGATCCACGCACAAAAGGAAGGAAAAATGGTTGCTAAAACACTGCTCAAACACACACACACTAGCTGAAAGAGACACAAGAAAACAAACAAGACTGACTCGGCAGGATATCGCATCCTGGTCCTACTTAGTCTATCAGGCATAGACATCAGAGTCAAAGTAGTTCGGACTGGGGAAAACACATGCTCGCTAGGATGTCGCATCCTATGCATACGTATCTTCTAGGACGAAGAATCAGAGCATTCGTAGCTCGGCTGACACGCACACAAACAAACACAGGCAAAGGCAAACGCGGAGCCCGAATGCCAATCACTGGACTTACATCAGCATCCGAACCAAAACACACGCAAGAAGGCAAACGTGGAGCCCGAATGCCAATCACTGGACTTACATTAGCATCCGAACCAACAAACTCACACTAGAACCCGAATGCCACTCGATGGACTTACATCAGCTTCCAAGAACACAACAACACAAAACAAAGACACAGGCGCCCAGAGAGATCTGCTCATCTCCTGCCTACGTACCTCATCTGGTATGAGGATCAGGGCGACGTAGTTCCCCTACGGAGGGACAAAGGACTAGCCTAACCAGATAACAGAGGGAGACACAACTAGGGAGACTACGACTCGAGCCTAGATGTTATCATGCAAATTCATCCCTAAGTTAAGGTTTCTAGCTAACTTGCACAGGGAGCAAGCTATCCTAAACATGACTTGCACAGGAAGCAAGCCAAACCAAACCTATCTTGCACAGGAAGCAAGCTAAAGCAAACACACAAGCACAAATAGCACACACTATATGCAATTAAGGGGCTCAATCAAGGTTAGGTTTTAGTCGAGGGGTCATATCAACCTCAACAAACAAACCACTGTAACAGGGTAATATTAGCTCTTAACCCTAACATTGAGAGTTAGGGTGAAGCTGATGAAAGGTGAGTGAAGATGAGACTTCACAGCTCTTATCCCTGGCCTGGGAGAGCTTAAGACAAGAATGTGTGGGTTCAGAAGGTGGGAACCCTTCTACACATGTGACACTGACTCAATGTACAATAATCTTGGGTTAATATCTGCAATGCATCAACACAGTGGTGTGAGCAAAGCAGATGACACACAGAATAACAGGGGATGGATTGCACATCCCTGGTATCTGCCAATGCCTCTTCACTTAGGAGGTCTTTGAATATGTACAAGGACAAATGTAAACAAACACAAACATTGCCTCTTAAGGAGGACTTCAGACAGGTGCCTGGCCAAGTAACAGGCCAGGTCTTCCAGATTACATGGAGTTAGGATGTTATACCTCAATGCAAATGCTCTTAAGCAAAGCAAAGCAAGTTCTCAATAGAACTAAAGCAACTAATGTACCTGAAATCAATCAAATACAATCAGTACTCACACAAACCAACATTAAACAGCAAATGGTTAACAGTTAATTATACACAGTCAGACACAAGTCAATGCACAAAAGTGCAAGCTTTAAGGCACAAGACCAAGTTTTAAAACCTACAAAACAAAGTAATGATTAGTCATAAACAATCAAGAAAGCAACTCCAAATGAGGCACACCATCAAGCATAAGCATTTGTGCTATTAACCTGAAACACAACCCAAAAGTGAGAGCACAAACTACTAGTCCAAGACTAGGGTCAAAATGAGATCAAATCATCAAAATAGAACATGAAACTTATCCAAAATCAAGATCAAACAATTAGAAATCGAATCCAATTGGTCCCACATTCATATCATTCATCAATATCATTTCATGATCAAAATAGGTCAAAGCATGTCATATAAGAGCTCATAGAAGTCAACAGAATGATTCAACTCAAATCCAATCACAAACATTTCAAACAATCTTCAAATAATTCATGATCAATCATCATCCATGACATGATAGGCATATCAAATTTCAGCTCATTTGGATCAAGGGAAGTAGGTCAATGAAAATCAGAAAGTCAAGGCAAGCTTAAGCAAATTCATACAAAGCATCAAAACATGCACCAACTTCAATTAATCATAAAACCGAAACAACATATGATAAATGAATGGGACTAAAACCATGACAAACTTTAAGATGTCTACAATTCACATATCAAATTTCAAGTCCATCCAATTAAGCATTAGAATTTCACAAATCAAATAACATCATGTGTCACAAGAGGTCAACAATTTGGTCAAACAGGGGAGAAATTATCAAACAAATAGGAAATCAATTCAAAAATTCCAGAAAAATTCACAAGCATTCTCAACATGCACAAGTGTCTTCATGCAAAAATTCAGACCATTTTGAGTTCAATAAGCATGGTAATTAAAATCATGAAGTTGGACATCAATGGTGTGACACAAATTGTCACATCCCTATTCAGAAAATCATATCTCAATAACCAGCAATGATAAAATTACAAACTCTATACCAAAATCACCATGAACATGTCTAGTTTGAGCATAAAAAATTTGAGAGGAATTGGTTTATTTATCATCATTTCACAAGCAAAATGGCAAGGCATACACAAAATGGACACACATGAACAAACCCTAGGCATTTTTAAAATCTACACGTGCAAAAATTCTGGAAAAATCACCATATAAAACTAGAGATCATGAGGAGAATTTCACAAAAAATCCCATGTTATTTGGACAAGTATTGGAAGAGTTATGCATTTTCTAAGATCACCATGCCAAATGAAATAAAAATTGAAAAAATGAAAATGATTTAAATGGAATTAACACGGATAATGGCAGTTTCGTAATTAACCGGCCACTTAAGTGAAACGCCGCGTTTCACTTAAGGGCGTGTCCTATGCTGATTGGTGCATGGCCAATGTAACAGTGTCTTCATGCAAAGGAAAGCCAAAACACGAATTCTGGAAACAGCAGCTAGGGTTTACGAACATCTTCAACGTGTTCATCATCATGATGAACATTTGTCCCAGATTTTGGAAATGAGCATACCATTCAACTCATCTAACAATGCTCATCATTAATCCAACCTCAATTAAACTTAATTCGTGCTAATTAACTCGGATCGATCCAAAACACATTTGAACATAAAACTTCAAATCCTAATATCTCCTTCAATACTCGATGAAATTCCATGGTTCAAAGTTCATTGCAAACTACAATCAAGGATCTACAAGAATCCTACAATAATTTCACGAATCAAGACTATGGAAATCTGACCTCTAATTCATGGCAGAGCTGGAATCGCGATCCTTGAGCTATGAAAGATGAAAACAGAAGCTCCACCAGGTCTAGGTTGATAAATGGATGAAGCATCTCAGTTCAATTGTGCTCCATTTTCCTCTAATCGCAAGCTGCCATGGGAGAAGCTAAGTATAACAGTTCCACGAATAGGCTTTACAGTTGGGAGATGATGCTTGCAAAGGCTTCCAAAAGGATGGTAGATGATGGACCAATGAACCAGGGCACGAGTCTTTTGGCAATTTTTCCAGAAAAATTCAGATGAAGAAAATGAGAGAGTTTGTTTCTAGATCTAGATCTGAGTTGAAACGCAGTGCTCCCTGTATTTTCTGTTTTGATTATCTATATGTACTCCCTGTTAATGAATTCCACTAATCCACCTTAAGCCAAACCTTGCTAATTAGTGAAAATGAGCCTTATGTCCAAATTGCTAAATCAAACACTATGCATGGGGGTGCATGCTACTGCACGAAAATGGGCTTAGGCATATCCAAAATGTAATTTCTGAACATTTACAATTGGTAAAATGTATTGGCAAGGCTTAATTTGAAAGTTCATTTTTCACCTCACCCCTTTTTAATTCAAACCACTTGAAAAAGGCCATTTTGATTGGATGATTTTTGGTAAAATGTGATAAAGAATTTGGATAGAGCACATCAAATGTGACTTGTAGCAAAAAACCTCACTCAATTTGGCCAAATGGTTTGGAAGATATGCCACTTTGAAGTTCAAAAATTCTTGAGAATGATTTGATCATAACTTGCCAACCATAAATGAGAAATGAGTGTTCTTGGAATTTTTGGAAAGGTGAGAGCAAGATCTTCAACTTTCAAGTTGGACAAAATTTCATTTGAAGCTTGTATGATGATATAAATTTGAGGAGAAAAACTTTCTATTTTTGGCAGTTTCCAATTACAGGTCAACTTACTATTTTAGGAAACTTTTTGTCTGACTTCAAATTCTCCAATCTTGATCTTTGAAATGACAAATGAGACTTATATGAACATGAATGAAGCCTTTCAAACCATCTCCCACCTTCAAATCCATAAAATCAGGCACAGTTGACCACAGTTGACTTTCTAGGGTTTCTGGTAGAGTGAACAATGACTGATGACTTCTGAGCAACCAATCCTTGACCAAACCACCTCAAAAGGACCCCTAGGTCATGTGAACATGTTGGACCAAACCTAGGGCCTTGTCTCAATGGAAATTGCACTTGCTTGCTTGATTGACTGATCTCCTGACCAGTTTGACCTAATTTTGTCAGAGGACTTGCACTTGGGCAAAGGACAATGCAATGCTATGCAGTGGACTATGTTATGTTAATGACCTAATATGAAAATGTATGTACAAAATGGTAGGTGCAAATTTGAGGTGCTACAGCTGTCCCTATTCAATCAACTGGGAACCCGAACAGATGAGAGCAACGGTTTTCAGACTTTCAGGGTAAACAGGGATTGAATACCAAGAACCGTAGAATTTGCACAATGCCGGGATCCACCAATGGAAACGTCCACTGGGATCTGATATTTATTACTTGGTATTTTTTGGTTTTTTCTTCTCAAAGGATACGGCCACATCCAGACATCACAACGACGATGAATGGGAATAGAAATCACAACTAGATGCCAACGGACAACTAGGAAAAACTCGACGTTTACCAAGACCAACGGAGAGGTAAATCTACTGGGGACGACCAGGAAGGGATTACAACCATACGTCAGCGGACGACATGGGAAAAACTCAACGTTTACCAAGACCAACGGAGAGGTAAGTCAACTGGGGACGACCAGGAAAAACTCGACGTTTACCAAGACCAACGGAGAGGTAAGCCAGACATCAACGGATGAATGGGAAGACTCGACCAGACGTCAACGGACGAAAGGGAGAAGCTCGACGTTTATCGACACCAACGGAGAAGGAGAAGACTCGACCAGACGCCAACGGACGAAAGGGAGAAGCCCGACGTTTATCGACACCAACGGAGAAGGAGAAGACTCGACCAGACGCCAACGGACGAAAGGGAGAAGCTCGACGTTTATCGACACCAACGGAGAAGGAGAAGACTCGACCAGACGCCAACGGACGAAAGGGAGAAGCTCGACGTTTATCGACACCAACGGAGAAGGAGACCAGACATCAACGGACGACGGATGAACTGGGAAGAAAGCAAAACATCTAGATGTCAACGGACAACTAGGAAAAACTCGACGTTTATCGACACCAACGGAGAGGTAACCAACTGGGGATGACCAGGAAAAACTCGACGTTTATCGAAACCAACGGAGAGGTAACCAATCATCAACGGATGAATGGGAAGACTCGACCAGACATCAACGGATGAATGGGAGAAAACTCGACGTTTACCGACATCGAAAGATGATGTTTACTGACACCAAAAAAAAGATCGACCGGACATTTACTGATGAATGGGAAGAACTCGATGTTTACCGACATCGAAAGATGATGTTTACTGACACCAAAAAAGGATCGACCAGACATTTACTGATGAATGGGAAAAACTCGACGTTTATCGGCACCAACGGAGAAGGAGAATCCACTTCACTGAGGAAGGGTACAACAACCTGAAACCAAATAGGACGTCACCGACGACTCTACTGGGGATTCTGGCTGGGAATCAACCAGACATTAATGAATGACTGGGGAATAGGGTATACAATCACACGTCAACGGACGAATGAGAAAAACTCAACGTTTACCGAAACCAACGGAGAGGTAAATCCGCATGGGGAAGGACACAACTAGACGTCGTCGGACGAATAGGAAAAACTCGACGTTTATCGACACCAACGGAGATGAGACTCTGAGGGGAAAGATATCAACTATAAGTCAACAGACATATAGGAAAAACTCGACGTTTATCGACACCAACGGAGAGGAGGATCCACTCTTCTGGGGAGAGAGAACACAACCAAATCATCAACGAATGATCGGGAAAAACTCGACGTTTATCGACACCAACGGAGAGGAGGACACTTCTTCACTAGGGAAGGAGGACGACGTTACGAACATCGAAATATGATGTTTACAGACATCCAAAGAAAACCAGACACTTACGCATGACTGGGAATCACCGAAAGATGGTGTTTACCGACACCAAAGAATACCAGACACTTACGCATGACTGGAAATCACCGAAAGATGGTGTTTACCGACACCAAAGAATACCAGACACTTACGCATGACTGGAAATCACCGAAAGATGGTGTTTACCGACACCAAAGAGACAACACACGCGGGTGCTGACAGGATACCCACATCAAAGATGACAGGGCAAGGCTGAACACTTGCAGGGGGTCTCACCGGGGAGAAATAAGCTTTCCTTTCACCAACGGATGAGGAAATGAACCTCTGTGGGGGGGGGGGGGGTTGTCAACACCAAATGTTGACTGGAGCAACTGTAGCAAATGTGTCGTACAGGCCTTGAACAAAAATCCGCCTCTGCCGGGGATACGGTCTGATGGGTTTCGAACACATGAATGCATATGTTTGAATTTTTCTATGGCGTAATGCTCCATATGGAATGGGAATGCTACGCATTTTGAGGATGCAATGATTACTATATGCAACATGCAAAATGAACCCTGGCCGGGGAGCCAAAATGATCAGATACTCCGACTCTGTGGGGAGACTCTGCCTGAAGAAATACTCTGCGGGGAGACTCTTCTTGGGGAATGATAAAGCAACTTCGCTGGGGGAAGACTCAACCAATCCTCAAATAGGATAAACTCCGCTAGGGGTGCAAATATCAATCTGCTACGGAAACTTGTCCAACCCATAAGTAGGATGAACTTTGTTGGAGAAATATTTCTTTAAAACCCGCTTCACTCGGGGAACTTGCTAAGGAAAGCCCGACACCAATCTCTACGCGGGAGATCCGCTAGGGAAATCCACCCTGCTGGGGATAACACACCTCTCTGCTGAGGAAGAGCAACACTCTGGTGTGGGGAACCACCATACCAGACCCTGTGCTGGGGGAGAAACATCCACGACTCTGCCGAGGATGAGCGCTCACGACCACGTTGGGGATAACAGTATCACAAACTTGACTGCTGGGGAACACACAAACAGTCCACTAATAAACTCCGCTGGGGAACTCCTGGGGAAAACATCTGCCAGGCACTCAGCGGGGAACCTCAACTGGGGAAATATTTGCTGGGGAATACACCCACTGGGAAAATCTGCAAACACAGGCACGCTGGAGATAGGCAATCCTTAGATCTGTTGAGGAAAGAAGATACTATCCACAGACACCTCTGCAGGAGAACATAGCTCTGACAGCTCTTAAACTTACTTTGGAGAAAATGTCTGCTGGGGAAACGTCCTCAACCTTGAGAAACATTCTGCCCCTGACACTCCCACTGGGGGACGTGACAACCTTCAGGCTCGCTGAGGAGACACCGATCTCGGATCTGTCGAGGAGATCACACTCTCAACCCACTGGGGAGATACGGCTGGTTCGACATGGGATGCCGGTCGGCTCGTCGAACACTGGTATTCATCATCCACCCAGTGTCGACTTTCCACTTTTAATAATCTCCCAGACTCATCTGGACTTTTCTGCTTCATCATCTTGTATTCCCAACTCCTTCGTACTCCACGGAGATCGAACTCCTGGGATTCACACATACTTTCCAATCATCAGACCTTGAAGAGTTTTCTTGATTAACTCCTTCCAGAATCGTCATCCTACTTTCGCCGTCTTTTACGTTCTTCTATCCCTTGCCCCTGGTTGGACTCTGTGGGGATTTCTTTTTTTCAAAGGGCTTCATATCACCACCTGCCAGCGAATGAAGATATCTAACAGCACCTGCACAAGAGATTGTTAGATAAAAGCGTGCCCCAGGCGTTCCAATATTTCAACACTTAGGTCACTCAAACTTCCGAATAAGATTTCCAGATTTCAACCTCATAAGCATGCATCGGAAGGGACCTCTATGTTTCAAAATGCAAATATTCTTATCAAAATAAACGGATGTTTCCGTAATCAAAGCGGTAATGACACAAAAACATAATTAATTGACTGAACACACACTTATTGACTGAAACAAAAAGGTGGCTCGGAACTGAGCAACACACACAGGAAGCAAACCCTGGAAAGAGGTGATTGCATACAAAAAGGAAAAATCTATCCTAATGGCAATGTGAAACCGTGATCTCATCGGGTTCCAACTCGGTCACACCTCATATGTCCTCAAGATTTACCGCGCTTTCTGTTTGCTGAACAAGACGCTTCCGATCGATCTCTGTCGGAGATTATCCAAGTGTATCTTCCAATATTTCAAACGATCATGCTGGACGCAGTTGTTCGTTCAATCCCTCTTTTGCCTGGACCGCCCTTTCGGGTTTCAGTCCACCGGGATACCCTTTTTTGCCCAAGCCGCCCTTGTGGGGTTTTCGACTTGCCGGGTGTACAGTTTTTTCTTTTCTCATCCCTAACTTTTGCCCGAACCCTTTTCTCTTTTTTCTTGGTTCGCCGGGATGCCCTTCTTTGCCTGGACTATTTTATTCTTTTTGTCCAGCGGGTCTCTTTCACGAAGTATTTTCTAACTGCGTCCGCATTCACAGGGAATGGAAAATCCTCATCATCCGTGGTCGTCAACAACAAGGTCTGGTCTGGGAAAACTGACCACGAATGGATATTCATAACTGTTTATCCACTTGCCCCACAATCGTCTTGAGGAGGAAAGATCCTTTTCAACACCACAACTCTTCCGTGCTACCCACGAGGTCGCACTTCTCGGTTAACAACACGCTTCATTTACTGGGTACAACTGCCCCATGACAAGTAACCGTCAGCCTCTTTTCTCAACCAGGCTCAACACGTTATACCGAGTCCTCATCCGTTCACCCTTTTCTAACTTCTCATCCATCCGGACTCTCCACAATGAGATCTAGTCTCCAACAGGCAATATCACTTCCATCCCATACTGAATGAGGAAGGCGTTGCCCCAGTAAATGCACGTACCGAAGTACAACACTCAGGATACCAACTTTGTACTCAGCCACCATCATTGGTGCGTTCAAAAGTTATCGGGTAAGCACTAGCTCATTCACTTTAAACTCTCCCCATCAGACGTCAGAATCCGTTCGGATTCAGGGTCAGGCCCCTCCTTCGGGATCGGTCACTCTCAATCTTTCGATTTGAGCACCTCGAGATGTCCTCATCAGGGACCTCAGCCTTCCTTGGTTGACAATCATCAGTGGGTTGTTGGGCGAGATAACCATACAATACCCTCCTCTTGATTGCTTTCTGGGAGGTACTTTGAACACCATGTCCCATCAACCTCCTTTGCCCTCTCGCAACCCGTCCGGTCAATACTAGCTTCTCAAGCGTGTACCTGACCGGGTCCATCTTGGACATCACAAAATGGAATGAATCAGCATACACTGTCTCAGTCGGCGAGCAGCCTATGCCAAAGTACATCAAGTTTTTTCGAGCAGTGAGTGTATTGTTTCACAGTCGATAAACTTTTTGCTTAGGTAAATTGCATGCTCTTTTCGACAAGCCTTGTCATGCTGACCCACCACACACCTCGTAGACCCCTCGAGGGCTGTCCAGTACCAGATTTAACAGTTATTTCTTCCATGGAAGGTATCGGAATCAGAGGTTCTTGCCACTTATTATTTTTTCTTTCCAATGCCCCTTGGCAATCATTATTCCACCTGACCGTTTGATCTCTTTTTCCTTTTCGTTTTCGGTTCAGGCCTCTCTTGTATTGCTCTCTCTTTTTTTTTTTTTTTTTTTTTTGCAGGATCGACCTCGATTCCTCTTATCCGCTCACAATAAGCCTTTTACCGGACAGCACTCCATAAGTGCACTGATTCGAAATCAACAGTATGAGTTATCTCAACCGGTCAAACAACTTGCTCCGGTTTACCAGATGCCCCACTCCTGCTTGGGACTTTGCCATCATGTCATCAACATGGCATTCGCTTTCACGATGAATCATATCATGAAACAAAGTCGCCCTAGACCTGTGATACTTGGCACCGGCTTTCTCGATACTGAACGACATCACCTTATAACCAGAAGGTGCCCCTTGTGTGATGGACATGGTTTACTTCATATCATCTGGAAGCAATGCAATCTGGTCTTGGTCGAGAAGCCATCCATGAAGATAAACACTGAGACCCGAGCTATATAATCAACCGATACCTCGTTGTGACGTACCGGGAATTCATCTTTCAGATTAGCTCTGCTCGCATCTTGGTGGTCCGTACACATTCTCATCCTTCAGCACCGGTTTCCGCTTCACTGGAGGACAGTCCTCTCTCCATGGTAACTCGTGCCCCCACAACATTGGTATCCTACCTTGGTGTATCTAGATACAACCAGGCACGCATATCAACCTGCTCTTTCAACAGGGCTACCATCCTGTTCTTGACTTGCCTCTGAAGCGGCCTCAATATTCGCTTTCTGACCTCGGCGGTGCTTGGAGCAACAATTCTGAACACTCCTCATGCGGTTGAATCACCTTCTCCTCTTGTTTCAACAACCTGGCTAATTCCAGCAGATCACAATCTTCTTCGCCTTCTTCTTTGGCATGATAGATCGGATTATCGAAGTCATACAGAGATGTAACCAAATTGTTATCGATGAGATCAGAAGGGTAATCACTTTTGAGGTTGGACCGAGACAAATTCAAAAGGAAATAGAACGAAAAACATTGCCATTTATTTGTTTTTAAAACTGCAAAATTAAATGAAAAACAGGGAACACCGCTTTTAATTACAAAAATATCCATTTATTACTGATGCAAAATGTTGCAAAATGAAACACATGAGGTGGCCCTTACAATGGACCATTACGTTTCGGGCAAAACGTATGGCTTTCATGCAAACAAAAGTAAAAACCAGAAATACTACACTTCCGGATGAGTGACAGTAATGCTTTTGGAGACCTTCCAGTTTCCTGGTACGCAAGACTTTATCCACAACTCGAGCTCGCGGTCACAGTCGATCTCTTCACTCACTGAACAAGCATGATCAGGATCCAGCATTCCTGCACTGACAAAGGGGTACAGTGGACGACATCCTCTGTTTGGTCTAGACGACTCTTGATCTGGCTGATAACTGACCCCAAACATGTCTGCTTTTACCACTATGTCAATGATCCTTCCCCAGCCTTGTGCCTCTTTGTTCTTCACCACTTCCAGAGCTTGTTTATGAGAAGAAATGGACAACTTCTTCTCTTTCTCAGCAGCAAGGGCATTATCCACCTGGACGGTTTCAACTGCCAGACTGGGTGCTCTACATCTTACATCGTCCATTTCTACTTTCTTCATCTTCTGGGTCGTGTCTTTCATCAATACACACCCTTCTGTGGTGACGGTCGCACAACAAATATCAACAACAGGGAAAGCTCCATCCTGCATCAGAGATTTTGGGACCACAGCCATTGGAACCTTTAACTGATTCTCCTCAGCCACTTCCATTCCTCTCTTGTTCTTTTTCACCATCTTTACCTTTACGGGACCCTGCCTGGGTACGGGGTTGACATCCTCATTCATTATCTGTGCCAAGCTGATAGTCTTGGAGTCCACCATATCTTGGACGATATGCTTAAAAGCTCTACAACCCTCAATGTTGTGTCCGGGTGCCCCAGAGTGAAACTCGCACTTGGCACTCTCATCATAGTTTGCAGGCCTCCGCTGCTGTTCTATAGGAATCAAAATCCTCGGCCGAACTAATCCCAGATCCCTCAACCTCTTAAATAGAAGGGTATAAGTCACGGGTGGCTCCTCAAACTGACGATCCTCCTTCTTCTTCTTCACCTGGCTCTTAGCTCTCAGTGCCTTCTGTTGAGGTGGCAGTTGTTGCTGTTGAGCAGGTGGATTACTGACAGGAGTGGTTGCAATGGCAGCATAAGGGTGATAACGATCTTTACTACGTTCTTTCTTTGCTGGCACACCAACTGGCTCAACCTCCTTCTTGAATGGACCACTATCGAAGGGTTTCTTTGCTACAGTACCAGAAAGTTTGTTCACTTCGGAGGACGGAGCCTTCCCCTGAACTTTCTCCACTATCAGCCACTTCTCAATCTTTTCCAATCTCTCAGCCATGGCTTTCTGCCCCAAGGCGAGCCCCTGCACAGCTCTGAACAACTCCCTTATCATCTCTTTCAACTCGAAGATATCGGCGTTGGGAGGATCCATTAGTCTGAGCTATTTGAACGGAAGAGCTATGCGCACCAGTTAGTCACTGACACCTACAAAACAACAAAAATGTTAGTATGACTCACGCATGCAATGTCTATCCGTACCAGGAAAATTCTGTCCTTTGATTCTGGCGTCATCGAGACAGATAATTTTTCATCAATAACATTCTAACATCGGGATAACTTTCAACCAGAATCTTAATCAAAAAATGAACCCTGAGTACGGATAGACATGGGTTGAATGCAGATGAATGCGAAATGATAATGATGCAAATGCATGAGTGTAGGCCACTGTGCCACCAAGTCATCTGAAGACCCATTCTCTGAACCAGTCACAGTCAACTGAGTCACCATAAATCCGACTTGGGGAGTCCCGAAATAAACGGATCCGAAGGTATATCATTACCATTACAGGAACATCCACTGAACGGATGACAGCCAGCTCCTCTGAACAAGTACTCTCAAATTCAACCCGGGGATCCGAAATAAACGGAACCCGCTGATAAACCATGAACAGAACTCCGGCGTCCCAGAAATAAATGTCCATAATTCACAGTCACCATCAGTACCAAGAGTCACCAACAAGTCACCAACTGGTCACCATCAGTACCTGTTAAAATGATCATTCCCTCCCCACTCACGGGTGTCATCTAGGCCAGGGTAAGGTCGAGAGAAACGCAACATAAATAACCTTTCGCAGAATATTATCATGTACACACCCGAAGTATGCAACGATAATATCCCACCAGGGTCTGAACTGCTCGTGATATCAATGTTCCGCTAAGTGGCGCATACCACCCGCTTCCCATGAATCACTCTATTCCTAGGTTTCCTAGATTTCACTCATAGCCTGGGTATTGGGCCTTTTACCTCGAGTAACTCCCACCCCAAACAGAGAAACACAGCACATCCAGCAGATGAATATGAATGAATGCAAATATTAATGCAAACAATAAATGCAAACAGTAAATGCCAATATATATAAATGAAGGCAATAAATACAACAGCAAACAGCAACCAAAACCCTAACCTAGAGAGCGCTAGGAGAGACTCGCTTAGGGAAGATGGACCAGCAAGAGGTCAACTTCCTAGATGATCCCCAGCAGAGTCGCCAGCTGTCGCATTACGCGAAAAACCGGCAGGAAAACAAGAACAACATAGCCGCCACCGTGCGTTATTTATCCCAAAGGAGGGAAAGGAAACGCTCAGAGTAAACCTGGAAAGAACATGGTCTCGCGACCAAAGAGAATGGGATCGGGAGTCGGTTATACGAAGGGAAGGTATTAGCACCCCTACGCATCCGTCGTACTCGATGGGATCCACGCACAAAAGGAAGGAAAAATGGTTTCTAAAACACTGCTCAAACACACACACTGGCTGAAAGAGACACAAGAAAACAAACAAGACTGACTCGGCAGGATATCGCATCCTGGTCCTACTTAATCTATCAGGCATAGACATCAGAGTCAAAGTAGTTCGGACTGGGGAAAACACATGCTCGCTAGGATGTCGCATCCTATGCATACGTATCTTCTAGGACGAAGAATCAGAGCATTCGTAGCTCGGCTGACACGCACACAAACAAACACAGGCAAAGGCAAACGCGGAGCCCGAATGCCAATCACTGGACTTACATCAGCATCCGAACCAAAACACACGCAAGAAGGCAAACGTGGAGCCCGAATGCCAATCACTGGACTTACATCAGCATCCGAACCAACAAACCCACACTAGAACCCGAATGCCACTCGATGGACTTACATCAGCTTCCAAGCACACAACAACACAAAACAAAGACACAGGCGCCCGGAGAGATCTGCTCATCTCCTGCCTACGTACCTCATCTGGTATGAGGATCAGGGCGACGTAGTTCCCCTATGGAGGGACAAAGGACTAGCCTAACCAGATAACAGAGGGAGACACAACTAGGGAGACTACGACTCGAGCCTAGATGTTATCATGCAAATTCATCCCTAAGTTAAGGTTTCTAGCTAACTTGCACAGGGAGCAAGCTATCCTAAACATGACTTGCACAGGAAGCAAGCCAAACCAAACCTATCTTGCACAGGAAGCAAGCTAAAGCAAACACACAAGCACAAATAGCACACACTATATGCAATCAAGGGGCTCAATCAAGGTTAGGTTTTAGTCGAGGGGTCATATCAACCTCAACAAACAAACCACTGTAACAGGGTAATATTAGCTCTTAACCCTAACATTGAGAGTTAGGGTGAAGCTGATGAAAGGTGAGTGAAGATGAGACTTCATAGCTCTTATCCCTGGCCTGGGAGAGCTTAAGACAAGAATGTGTGGGTTCAGAAGGTGGGAACCCTTCTACACATGTGACACTGACTCAATGTACAATAATCTTGGGTTAATATCTGCAATGCATCAACACAGTGGTGTGAGCAAAGCAGATGACACACAGAATAGCAGGGGATGGATTGCACATTCTTGGTATCTGCCAATGCCTCTTCACTTAGGAGGTCTTTGAATATGTACAAGGACAAATGTAAACAAACACAAACATTGCCTCTTAAGGAGGACTTCAGACAGGTGCCTGGCCAAGTAACAGGCCAGGTCTTCCAGACTACATGGAGTTAGGATGTTATACCTCAATGAAATGCTCTTAAGCAAAGCAAAGCAAGTTCTCAATAGAACTAAAGCAACTAATGTACCTGAAATCAATCAAATACAATCAGTACTCAGACAAACCAACATTAAACAGCAAATGGTTAACAGTTAATTATACACAGTCAGACACAAGTCAATGCACAAAAGTGCAAGCTTTAAGGCACAAGACCAAGTTTTAAAACCTACAAAACAAAGTAATGATTAGTCATAAACAATCAAGAAAGAAACTCCAAATGAGGCACACCATCAAGCATAAGCATTTGTGCTATTAACCTGAAACACAACCCAAAAGTGAGAGCACAAACCACTAGTCCAAGACTAGGGTCAAAATGAGATCAAATCATCAAAACAGAACATGAAACTTATCCAAAATCAAGATCAAACAATTAGAAATCGAATCCAATTGGTCCCACATTCATATCATTCATAAATATCATTTCATGATCAAAATAGGTCAAAGCATGTCATATAAGAGCTCATAGAAGTCAACAGAATGATTCAACTCAAATCCAATCACAAACATTTCAAAAAATCTTCAAATAATTCATGATCAATCATCATCCATAACATGATAGGCATATCAAATTTCAGCTCATTTGGATCAAGGGAAGTAGGTCAATGAAAATCAGAAAGTCAAGGCAAGCTTAAGCAAATTCATACAAAGCATCAAAACATGCACCAACTTCAATTAATCATAAAACAGAAACAACATATGATAAATGAATGGGACTAAAACCATGACAAACTTTAAGATGTCTACAATTCACATATCAAATTTCAAGTCCATCCAATTAAGCATTAGAATTTCACAAATCAAATAACATCATGTGACACAAGAGGTCAACAATTTGGTCAAACAGGGGAGAAATTATCAAACAAATAGGAAATGAATTCAAAAATTCCAGAAAAATTCACAAGCATTCTCAACATGCTCAAGTGTCTTCATGCAAAAATTCCGACCATTTTGAGTTCAATAAGCATGGTAATTAAAATCATGAAGTTGGACATCAATGGTGTGACACAAATTGTCACACCCCTATTCAAAAAATCATATCTCAATAACCAGCAATGATAAAATTACCAACTCTATACCAAAATCACCATGAACATGTCTAGTTTGAGCACAAACAATTTGAGAGGCATTGGATTATGTATCATCATTTCACAAGCAAAATGGCAAGGCATACACCAAATGGACACACATGAACAAACCCTAGGCATTTTTAAAATCTACACGTGCAAAAATTCTGGAAAAATCACCATATGAAACTAGAGATCATGAGGAGAATTTCACAAAAAATCTCATGTTATTTGGACAAGTATTGGAAGAGTTATGCATTTTCTAAGATCACCATGCCAAATGAAATAAAAATTGAAAAAATGAAAATGATTTAAATGGAATTAACACGGATAATGGCAGTTTCGTAATTAACCGGCCACTTAAGTGAAACGCCGCGTTTCACTTAAGGGCGTGTCCTATGCTGATTGGTGCATGGCCAATGTAACAGTGTCTTCATGCAAAGGAAAGCCAAAACACGAATTCTGGAAACAGCAGCTAGGGTTTATGAACATCTTCAACGTGTTCATCATCATGATGAACATTTGTCCCAGATTTTGGAAATGAGCATACCATTCAACTCATTTAACAGTGCTCATCATTAATCCAACCTCAATTAAACTTAATTCGTGCTAATTAACTCGGATCGATCCAAAACACATTTGAACATAAAACTTCAAATCCTAATATCTCCTTCAATACTCGATGAAATTCCATGGTTCAAAGTTCATTGCAAACTACAGTCAAGGATCTACAAGAATCCTACAATAATTTCACGAATCAAGACTATGGAAATCTGACCTCTAATTCATGGCAGAGCTGGAATCGCGATCCTTGAGCTATGAAAGATGAAAACAGAAGCTCCACCAGGTCTAGGTTGATAAATGGATGAAGTATCTCAGTTTAATTGTGCTCCATTTTCCTCTAATCGCAAGCTGCCATGGGAGAAGCTAAGTATAACAGTTCCACGAATAGGCTTTACAGTTGGGAGATGATGCTTGCAAAGGCTTCCAAAAGGATGGTAGATGATGGACCAATGAACCAGGCACGAGTCTTTTGGCAATTTTTCCAGAAAAATTCAGATGAAGATAATGAGAGAGTTTGTTTCTAGGTCTAGATCTGAGTTGAAACGCAGTGCTCCCTGTATTTTCTGTTTTGATTATCTATATGTACTCCCTGTTAATGAATTCCACTAATCCACCTTAAGCCAAACCTTGCTAATTAGTGAAAATGAGCCTTATGTCCAAATTGCTAAATCAAACATTATGCATGGGGGTGCATGCTACTGCACGAAAATGGGCTTAGGCATATCCAAAATGTAATTTCTGAACATTTACAATTGGTAAAATGTATTGGCAAGGCTTAATTTGAAAGTTCATTTTTCACCTCACCCCTTTTTAATTCAAACCACTTGAAAAAGGCCATTTTGATTGGATGATTTTTGGTAAAATGTGATAAATAATTTGGATAGAGCACATCAAATGTGACTTGTAGCAAAAACCCTCACTCAATTTGGCCAAATGGTTTGGAAGATATGCCACTTTGAAGTTCAAAAATTCTTGAGAATGATTTGATCATAACTTGCCAACCATAAATGAGAAATGAGTGTTCTTGGACTTTTTGGAAAGGTGAGAGCAAGATCTTCAACTTTCATGTTGGACAAAATTTCATTTGAAGCTTGTATGATAATATAAATTTGAGGAGAAAAACTTTCTATTTTTGGCAGTTTCCAATTACAGGTCAACTTACTATTTTAGGAAACTCTTTGTCTGACTTCAAATTCTCCAATCTTGATCTTTGAAATGACAAATGAGACTTATATGAACATGAATGAAGCCTTTCAAACCATCTCCCACCTTCAAATCCATAAAATCAGGCACAGTTGACCACAGTTGACTTTCTAGGGTTTCTGGTAGACTGAACAATGACTGATGACTTCTGAGCAACCAATCCTTGACCAAACCACCTCAAAAGGACCCCTAGGTCATGTGAACATGTTGGACCAAACCTAGGGCCTTGTCTCAATGGAAATTGCACTTGCTTGCTTGATTGACTGATCTCCTGACCAGTTTGACCTAATTTTGTCAGAGGACTTGCACTTGGGCAAAGGACAATGCAATGCTATGCAGTGGACTATGTTATGTTAATGACCTAATATGAAAATGTATGTAAAAAGTGGTAGGTGCAAATTTGAGGTGCTACACATATATATTTTGGACAAAGTGATGTTTACAAAGAAATAGAATGGGGGGATGAGAAAAGAATTCATTAATTATATTTTTGTTTTTGACAAGACCTTTGGACTTGTGCCTATGTACCAACATGAAAATGAGGGATCAAAACCTCGTAGTTTGTGATACAAATTTCAAAGTGGATGCATTGCTTTTAATCAAAAATTATGTTTGAAAGGCACAAGGGCCTAGAAAATGGTTTGAATGAGTTAGTTCTTTTTGGCTTTTGAAAATTTTAAGTCAAGTATAGTTAAGTTTATTTACAAGTTTGATTTAAGAAAAGAAGTTTGAAAATGCAATGGCATAAGGCCAAAGTTTCTAGTTTGCAAAGTGGTCAAAGTTAAGAGAAAAAAAGTTCAATCAAAGAAGTTTTCTAAAAGTAGGGAGAGATTTTGAAATTAAAGAGATGGGGAGGAGATGAAGAGACTAATCATAAGCACAAATTTAAAAGTTAAGAGTTGAAGAGATCTAACCAATGTGTAGCAATCCAATAGACAAGAATGTCATATAGAAACCCCACGTTCCCTTGGATATTAAAATCAAGCAACAAACAATGCATACAATATTATCTTGAAGAGCAAGGCATCAAATAAAGATAGCCCCATCCAAGCTTTATCCACTCCATGATCTCCTTCAAATTTGCTCATGTAACAGATGAATTCCACAAGTCACAGGTTTAAAATAACAGCTTCACAATAATCATGTAGCAGATAACTCAAAGGAATCTTTAATGATGTATCATATGAAGTTTCAAATTGCAAGCACTTGGTTACATGAAAGTTGGCATTGGCCAAGTCCTTTTGCATAGGGATGTTGCCTAAATTCTAAGTCCAATTGTCCAAGATCCAACCAACAGTCCACACAATAGTTTTTTAGGGTTTTTGTTCTTATTATGTACATTAATGGTTAAAGACCACACAAACAAACAAAATATACACAAACAAGATATATCACACAATATGGTCCAAGTGGACAAAGTGAAAAGGAATTAATATAAACAATTAGAATGGTATGAATAATGGCAAAATGAATAGAGCTTAAAAAATTAAAGTGCATTAAAGTAAATGGCTTGAAATTAAATGTTAGTTGTTAATGAGTTAGGAGTTAGTATTGCTTTTGCTTTTTCTTTTTTTTAAGTCATTCTTTGGAGAACACTCAACACACTTATCACAAACATGGATCCTTGAAGCAATACATCTTCCAAAGGAAGGAACAAAGGCCAAGCTTCCACACAATACCATGAAAGAGGGGAGACTTACAATCTTACTAACTAGAATGCTATGCCTTTTGTGTCAAAAATTTAGCTATGTTAAGCAATCGTAATTGGACTTATGTAGAAGTCACAACTATTTGATGCCGGGCAATTGAATTTTGGTGTTAATGCATGTTAGAGACATAGTATAATGGACTATGCTCACGAAACATACCACACACAAAAAGAATATGCAAAAGAGGTAGCCTAATCTCATGCATACTTATGTTAATTTTTCAATCAACTATCCGTAGAATTTAGAGACATCAAAGACCAAATGAAATGGATGCATAAAGAAGGAGAATTAGATGAAGAGGGAGGGGAATGAATCAAAACTCAAATTGGTCAAAGGAGGACTTTTATCAAATTAAGATCATTCATTCATTTTGGGAGATGGAGTATACATTCCATCAATCCCCTAAATCCAATGATCTTAACCTAGCAAAGTCAAATCAACCTTGACCAAGGCCTAACAACATAAGTCAAACTTATACAAACCTTCAAAATAGCTCAACACAATTATTTGGCATTTATTCAATTTAAAAATACTAAAAATAATGCATTAAATTAAATATGGTTTGTCAAATTCCTAAAACCTCATTAAAACACCAAGGAAATGGCCATGAGATTTATCATAGGTCAAACAAGTTCAAAGGACCTTGGAGAAAAAATTTCAGAATTTTTGGAAACTTAAAAGTTTTTTAAATAATTAAAAATAATCACAAAATCAATTAAATCATGAAAAATATTAACAATGATCCAAAAAATAATTTTAATTCAAAATACGAAAGAGGAATTTATTTAAATTTTTTTGGTGAAACTTTCATATTTTTTGGATCAATATTAAAATTAATATGAATTAATGAAAATCAAATGAAATAAAATGAAAATCAAAAAATCAAAAAAACGTGGACCACTTGATCTCCCTCATTAATTGAGGTGGCAGATCAAGTGGCTGAACGCGCCCAATCTACCATGCACCTGAGTTAACTAATCACATACGTAGTAATCAGTATGTACGCTCAAGATTAAAACAATTAAACAAGATCCCAGCACACCACCGGGGCTGGACCTCCGGTCACCTTCTCAGGTGAGGTCGACTAGACTGGTTCACTCATCACCATCAAGAAAATGAAAAAGAGGACATGATCTGAAAGAAAAAATGGCGTAGAGCACGAATCTGACCTCAATTTTAATTAACTCTACACATATAGAAAAATACGAGGAGTCGAATTTTGAGGTGTGTCAACTGAGTTGCCTCAATTTGACCTCAAAGCAACTCAATCTTCTTGCCTACATTGGTAGGACTTCAGACAACCAAAGATCCAATAGAATTAATGAGAATTAATGAGAATTGAGTGAGAATCAAAGAGATGAAGTTTTTTGAAATTTACCTTCAATGATGTGCAGAAAAGGATCTTGCTTGCTTCAAACTTGATCTGATCACACTTGAGAAGCTTGCAGAAGAGGTTTGGCAATGGTACAAAGCTTTGGATCCTGGAGTTTTTGAAACTCCAAACAATGAGATTCAAAATCAATTTTCAAGTTGAAAAATCTCAGGTTTTCCTTTGAATGGTGAGGGTTTAAATTGGGGGGCAAAGCTGACGCGCAAGGTGTGTTTGAATTGAGCTCCAAGGGCCTGTATTTATAGCATTTGGGATTGATAATTGCACACTTGAAGAATTGCTAAATTTGGACATGGTGATGCACAAGCTTGCATGGGCGTGTACAGGCCCATGAAGAAATCCAATTTGATCCATGTACAACTGTTCTGAAGTTCAAATGAGGCTTGGATGTCAAGGCAATGTGAAATGGGATTTTGAACATTTGATTTCTTCCAATGATACATCTCTGTTAAGACCATGCACAGCCCTAGAAAATCTCATCCAAATTTCATGAAATTAGGTTCTTTGGAAAGCTTAGATCAAGGGTAACAACTTTGATGTTGGACACTTTTTCATTTGGAACTTGGATCATGGTGAATTTTGAGGTGGAAGTTTGGAAATTTCAACATGATGAAAATTTTTCTAAGTGTTAAGCCATATATCTCAATATTCCACCTTGCTTAACTATTTATGTGAGCTTCAAATGAGAAACGTGTCTTCATCAAAGTTGTATCTATTTCAAAGCTTGTTACCTACTAACCGGTAACACCTCACCCCTTTCTTCGAGTCTTCCCAGTCATTCGTTAATGTCTGGTCACCTCTCCGTTGGTGTCGATAAACGTCGAGCTTCTCCCGTTCGTCCGTTGACGTATGGTTTGAGTCTTCCCATTCATCCGTTGATGTCTGGTCACCTCTCTGTTGGTGTCGGTAAACATCGAGCTTCTCCCGTTCGTCCGTTGACGTATGGTTTGAGTCTTCCCATTCATTCGTTGATGTCTTGTCACCTCTCAGTTGGTGTCGGTAAACGTCGAGCTTCTCCCGTTCGTCTGTTGACGTCTGGTCGAGTATTCCCATTCATCCGTTGATGTCTGGTCACCTCTCTGTTGGTATTGGTAAACGTCGAGTTTTTTCCATTCGTCCGTTGACGTCTGGTTGTATCTCTTTCCATTCATCCGTTGATGTCTAGTCACCTCTCCGTTGGTGTCGATAAACGTCGAGCTTCTCCCGTTCGTCCGTTGACGTCTGGTCGAGTCTTCCCATTCATCCGTTAATGTCTGGTCACCTCTCCGTTGGTATCGATAAACGTTGAGTTTTTCCTATTCGTCCGTTGACGTCTAGTTGTATCCTTTCCCAGTTCATCCGTTGATGTCTGGCCACCTCTCCGCTGGTATTGGTAAACGTCGAGTTTTTCCCATTCGTCCGTTGACGTTTGGTTGTATCTCCTTTCCCAGTCATCCGCTGATGTCTGGTCACCTCTCCGTTGGTATCGATAAACGTTGAGTTTTTCTCATTCGTCCGTTGACGTTTGGTTGTATCTCTTTCTCCCAGTTCATCCGTTGATGTCTGGTGACCTCTCCGTTGGTGTCGATAAACGTCGAGCTTCTCCCGTTCGTCCGTTGACGTCTGGTCGAGTCTTCCCAGTTCATCCGGTGATGTCTGGTCACCTCTCCGTTGGTATCGATAAACGTTGAGTTTTTCCCATTCGTCCGTTGACGTTTGGTTGTATCTCTTTCTCCCAGTTCATCCGTTGATGTCTGGTCACCTCTCCGTTGGTGTCGATAAACGTCGAGCTTCTCCCGTTCGTCCGTTGACGTCTGGTCGAGTCTTTCCAGTTCATCCGTTGATGTCTGGTCACCTCTCCGTTGGTATCGATAAATGTTGAGTTTTTCCCATTCGTCTGTTGACGTCTGGTTGTATATCTTTTTTCCCAGGCCATCCGTTGATGTCTGGTCACCTCTCCGTTGGTGTCGGTAAACGTCGAGCTTCTCCCGTTCGTCCTTTGACGTCTGGTCGAGTCTTCCCAGTTCATCTGTTGATGTCTGGTCACCTCTCCGTTGGTATCGATAAATGTTGAGTTTTTCCCATTCGTCCGTTGACGTCTGATTGTATATCTTTTTCCCCAGGTCATCCGTTGATGTCTGGTCACCTCTCCGTTGGTGTCGGTAAACGTCGAGCTTCTCCCGTTCGTCCGTTGACGTCTGGTCGAGTCTTCCCATTCATCCGTTGATGTCTGGTCACCTCTCCGTTGGTTTCGGTAAACGTTGAGTTTTTCCCATTCGTCCGTTGACGTCTGGCTGGTTCCTTTTCATTGATAAAAAATCAAAATCCTCAGTGGAGTCGTTGGTAGACGTCTTGTCTGGTCCAGTGATAAATATCAGATCCCAGTGGAAGTTGCCATTGGTGAACATTCTTTTCTTGGATCCCCGCAGAGTGCAAATTTCTACGGTTCTTTGGTATTCAATCCTTGTTTACCTTGAAGGTCTGACAGCCGTTGCTCTCATCCGTTCAGGTTCCCAGTTGATTGAATAGGGGCAACTATAGCACCTCAAATTTTCACCTCCCATTTGTACATTCATTTCATTTTTAGGTCATTAGCATTGCATAGCATGTTGCATTTCATCAGTCAAAACTGATCAGGAGAATCCATCTGTGCAAGAGAGCAAGGTCATTTCCATGAGATAAAGGCCCTATGGTTGTTCTAGAGAGCTTACATGACCCAAGGTTCATTTTGATGCAATTTGGCCAAGTGTTGAAGGCTCAAAGTCCACAGTGCATGACCAAGTCATCTGAGGCCCATAAAAGTCAACTTTAAGTCAACAGAGGGCTAGGAGATGGAGAAATGGTTTGAGACACTTCATTCATGTCCCAAAGAAGGTTATTCAACATGTCAAACATCTACCTTGAAGATTTTGAAGCCAGATCAAAAGTTTCCCAAAATGGAAAGTGACCTGTAATTTCAAGTTTCCAAAAATGGCAAGTTTTTGGACCAA
The DNA here is from genome assembly GCF_024323335.1 of Lathyrus oleraceus. Lineage (NCBI taxonomy): Eukaryota > Viridiplantae > Streptophyta > Magnoliopsida > Fabales > Fabaceae > Lathyrus > Lathyrus oleraceus. The sequence goes on along the minus strand of NC_066581.1, from coordinate 51,584,953 downwards.
CTTCAACTCAACTTTCCAACATCAAAGAAGCTTCAAATGGAATTTAGTCCAACATGAAAGTTGAAGATCTTTTTCTCCCATTTCCAAAAAGTCCAAGATCATGAATTTCTAATGAATGGTTAAGGAGTTATGATCAAATCATGGCAAAGTGTGTTTGAAACTTTAAATGGCCATAGCTTTTGAACCAAAACTCCAAATTTGGTGGTTCTTTTTGCATTGTTCTTCTCATGTCATGAGGTTTCCAAATCAACCATCACATTGCTTGAAATGTTATCACATGAGTATTTGCATATCCAAGTCAATTTTGGAGGGAAATTTGGAAATTTAAAAATGGTGCATTGTATGGACTTTCTACCATTACCATTGGGTTTGAAATGTGATTTTGACTGAAAATAGTGAGTTACATGTTACTGTTCACGCATGCATTTCATGCATGAGGTGAAAATACAAATTTGTGCATGCACCTTATTTCTTTCTAATCTTAATTAGTTTTGGTTTAAGCTTAATTTCAGAATGATTAAGAGGACATATAAAAGCTTAATCACAACTGTTTTCATTCATAACACAAGTTTCAGATCTAGATCCAAGTTCCATTCTCAAATTTCTCTCAAAAATATTTTCCAAATTTCTCACATAATTTCCATTTCTCTTGTTGAATTGTTGATCATGGAGTGGTTTTGAGTGAGATTGGACGTGCCATTGGTGTTTCTCTGCTCAATTTCGTGCATGCTTGGAGCTTGAAGCATTAATGGAGTTTTCAAATTCAGTTGGATTCACACGTATTTAAGCTTCCAATTCTTCATCAAACATCTCCACAAGACTTCTGGAATTGATCTGGACCATTACAAGCCTTGGAACGTGCAAAACAAGGTTCTGCTCTTCAAGAGGTATGATTTTCGATCTTCATAATTCTTCAATCCATGAGCATAATTGTGTAGATCTTGTTGTGGTGAGAATTCTGATATAAATTTTGTGGAATTTGGATGAAAATTGAGTGAGATATGATGATTTCAAGTTTAGATCTAGAAACTTCTTTGCTTCGATTCAGAAAATCCATGGCGATTTAGGCTTAGATAATATGATATTTGAATTCTACATTGGAAGAGCTTTCCAACGATATATAATTTGTAAAATTCTGAGAAAATCTGGAAATTCTGGAAAAAGCTTGCATGAACATTCATGGTGTTCATCTTCATCTTCATGAAGAAGATGAAGATCTTCATAGCCTGGTGCGCTAGGGTTCTACCTGAAGAATGCGCGCTCAGAACTCATTTAATCCATGGTCCTCACTTCGATTCCTGCTTCAGGCGTTTTTTTGGAATTTATTTTTCACTTTTGCCATGCTATGCCATTTTTATTTCACATTTTTTCATCAAGTTGTAAAATTCATAACAAATTGAAAATTGATCCAAAAAATACCTAGTTTTTTGCTAATTGATCCTTGAGATGTATAGTTTTTAATGATGATGATTTCAAAAATTGTGCACGGATGGATTTTATTTGGTGCTATCATATGTGATCATGTGTCCATTTGTGACCTATCCTTGCTCTTTCTATTGTGAAATTCTTGATTTTAATCCAATGGACTTGAAATTTTACATGCTGATTCTAGACACATTTCTAGATGTTTTAGGCTTGGTTTGGTATTTTTCTCATGTACCATTTCTGTTTTATGCTTGTGTTAACATGGTGTGACAATTTGTGTCACACATTTGGTTATTCTTACTTGTGCAATTTGATTTCCATGCCAAATGACCTCTAATGCTTCTGATTTTTTGTGTGACAATCATGTTAGATGTGTTGAATGTTCATGAACTGTTCCAGAATTATTTGAATCATTTCTGTTTTGATTGGGAATTTTCATTCTTAATGTTCAAATGTGTGCCTTGAATTGGTCATTAACTTCTCTTGCCTATTACATGAACTTGCATGATGATTATGATTTGGTTATTTTTAGGACTTGTTCTTGATTGGTTAAATATGATTCATGTTGAGTTTGAGCTTCTGTTTTGGATTTTTGATCCTCTTTTGACCCTAGGCTTTGACCTAGTGGTTTGTTACTCACATTTGACTTGTGACTTTCAGGTTCAAGTATACATCTCCATGGTTGATGTTGCTCCTTCATTTGAGCTTGATCATTGGTTGTTGTTGGCTAACACTTGCTTGTTTTGTAGGCTTTGAGAACAATTCACTTGTGCTTATGGTTCATGTGTTGCATATTGGGTTGTCTGTCTGATATTGACTGTTGTTGACTATTGTCTGGATTTTGTACTGATTGGTTTAGCTGTTTCCACAGGTACCTAAGTTGCTTTAAGTTCATTTGAACTTTGCTTTGCTTACTTGTGGTTGGCATACCACTGAGGTATAATTCCTTGATCTTCATGTAGTCTGGAAGACCTGTCATGTTACTTTGACAGGCACCTGTCTGAAGCCCTCCTTAAGAGGCAATGTTTGTGGTTGTTTAATTTTGTGCCAAGCAGGTAAAGACCTCTTAAGAGGCAATTGGCAGATAAAAGGGATGTGCAACCCATCCCCTGCTATTCAGTTGTGTCATTCACTTTGCTCACACCAGGTGTTGATGCATCTTGAATAAGAACCCAAGATCTTGTTGTGTCAGTCATGTGGAGAAGAGTTCCTACATTCTGAACTCCCACACTTTCTATTTGATTCAAGCTCTCCCAGGCCAGGGATAAGAGCTATGAGGCATAACCCTCATCTCCATTTCATCTGCTTCACCCTAACTCTCAATGTTAGGGTTAAGAGCTAACCACACCCCATTCCAGTTGGCTTGTTTGTCGAGGTTGACATGACCCCTTGACTAAAGCCTAGCCTTGTGTGAGTCAATTGTTTGCATATAGTGTGTGTGCTTGCTCTTGTGCTTGTGTTTGATGATTGTGCTGTGTTTAGGCTAGCTTGCTTCCTGTGCAATTTAGGATAGAGACCTCAACATAGGGATCGCATGCATGACAACTTCTAGGCTCGAGTCGTAGTCTCCCTAGTAGCTTGTTATCTCCCTTGTCTCTGGTTAGGTTAGAAGTTTTTTCCCTGTTAAGGGGAACTACGTCGCCCTGATCCTCATACCAGATGAGGTACGTAGGCAGGAGATGAGTAGATCTCTCCGAGCGCCCTTTTTCTTTTTCAACCCCTTTGTGTTGTGTTGGAGTCCGACATAGTCCATCGATTGGCAGTTGGTTTCCTGTGTCTTGTTTGCTTGTTGGAGTCTGACATAAGTCCAGCGATTGGCAGTCGGTTTCCTGTGTGTGTGTTTGTTGGTTCGGAGTCTGACATAAGTCCAACGATTGGCAGTCGGTTTCCTGTTTGTGTTTTGTTTGGCGTGCGTTAGCCGAGCTACGAGTGCTCTGATTCTTCTCCGGTCAGAGAAGATACGTATGCATAGGATGTGACATCCTAGCGAGCACGTTCCCCTGTCCCCGAACTACGTCGACTCTGATGTCTGTGTCTGACAGACTACGTAGGCCCAGGATGCGATATCCTGCCGAGTCCCGCTTTTTCCGTCTTTCTGTGTTTGTTTCCAGCTTGTGTGCAGTGTTTGAGCAGTCTCTAGCAACCTTTCTTCTATTCTTTGTGAGCGTGGATCCCGTCGAGTACGACGGATGCGTAAGGGTGCTAATACCTTCCCTTCGCATAACCGACTCCCGATCCTATCAATCTCTGGTCGCGAGACCATTCCTTTCCAGGTTTACTTCGAGCGTTTCCTTTCCCGCCTTTGGGATAAATAACGCACGGTGGTGGCTCTGTCGTTTCGTTTTCCCGCCGGTTTTTCGCGTAATGCGCCAGCTGGCGACTCCACTGGGGATCATAGAGAAGTTGACCTCTTGCTGGTCCATCTTCCCTAAGCGAGTCAGTCCTAGCGCTCTGTGGGATAGGGTTTGGTTGCTTTTACTGCTTTATTTATTGCATTTATGATTGTGATGTGATCGTTTATGTTTACATTTATGTTTGCATGCATCATACTTTCATTGTGTTGGCTGTGTATTTGTCTCTCTGTGGGGTGGGAGTTACAAGAGGTAAAAGGCCCAATACCCAGGCTATGAGTGAACTCTATAACACCAAGGAATAGAGTGATTCATGGGAAGCGGGTGGTATTGCGCCACTTAGCGGAACATGATATCACGAGCAGTTCAGACTCCGATGGGGTATTATCGGTGCATACATCGGGTGTGTACAGGATGATATTCTTGAAAGGGTTGTTTATCCTGCGTTTCTCTTGACCTTACCCTGACCTAGATGACACCCGTGAGTGGGGAGGGAATGAATCATTTGCAGGTACAGATGGTGACTATGGTTCAGATGGACTTATGGGTACTTACTTCTGACACGCCGGAGGTTTGTTCATGGTATTTATCAGCGGGTTCCGTTTATTTCGGATCCCCGGGTTGAATTTGAGGATACTTGTTCAGAGGATCTGGTTATCATCCGTTCAGTGGATTTCTTGTGATGATGGTGATATATCCCCCGGTTCCGTTTATTTCGGAACCTCCCAAGTTGGATTTATGGTTACTCAGGCCCTCAGATGATTATGATCAGTTCAGAGACCGGTCCAGTACAGTTGATCCTCAGATGACTTGGAAGATGGCATAGTGACCTGCCTGCATGCATTTTGCATCATTCCCATTTCGCATTCATCTGCATTCAACCCATGTCTATCCGTACTCAGGGTCCATTTTTTATCGAGATTCTGGTCGAGAGACATCCTGATGTCAGAATGTTATTGATGAAATATTATCCGTCTCGAGGAAGTCAGAATCAGAAGGACGGAATTCTCCTCATACGGATAGACATTGCATGTGTGAGTCATATTAACCTGTTTTCTGTTTTGTAGGTGTCAGTATCTAACCGGTGCGCATAGCTCTTCCGTTCAGAAGTCCAAGCTAATGGATCCACCCAACACCGACATTCTCGAATTGAAAGAGATGATGAGAGAGCTTTTCAAAGTCGTGCAGGGGCTCGCCTCAGGGCAGAAAGAAATTGCTGAGAGGTTGGAGAGGATTGAAAGCTGGATGATAAAGGAGAAAGTTCAGGGAAAGGCTCCGTCATCCGTAGTAAAGAAGCCCTCTCGCAATGGTCAGCTTAAGAAGGAGGTTGAATCAGGTGGTGTGCAGGCCAAGAAAGAACGCGGTCAGGATCGTTACCACCCTTATGCTGCCACTATAACCATTCCTGTTGGTAATCCACCTGTACAACAGCAACAACCGCCACCTCGACAGAAAGCACAGAAAGCTAAGGGCCAAGTGAAGAAGGGGACGATAGATCGTCAGTTTGATAAGCCACCCGTGACTTATACCCTTCTGTTCAAAAGGTTAAGGGATCTTGGGTTAGTTCGGCCGAGGATATTGGTTCCTGTAGAACTGCATCGGAGGCCTGCAAACTACGATGAGAACGCTAGGTGTAAGTTCCATTCTGGAGCACCCGGACATAACATTGAGGGTTGTAGAGCTTTTAAGCATGCCGTCCAAGATATGGTGGATTCTAAGGCCATCAGTTTGGCGCCAACACTGAATTTTAACACTAACCCCGTGCTAGGTCCCGTGGGGGTGAAGGTGATGTCAAAGAACAAGAGAGGAATAGAGATGACTGAGGGGGATCAGTTAAAAACTTCAGTGTCTGTGGTCCCAAAACATCTGATGAAGAGAGGAGCTTTCCCTAGTGTTGATAACTGTTGTGCGGTCGTCGCCACAAATGGGTGTGTAGTGATGGGGGAAACGATCCAGAGAATGATGGAAGTAGAAATGGACGGTGAAAAAGTTGAAACACCAAGTCAGGCAGTTGAAACCGTCAAGGTAGAAAACGCCATTCTTGCTGAGAAAGAGAAGAAGCTGTCCATTTCTTCTTACAAACAGGCCATGGAAGTGGTGAAGAACGGAGAAGCCCTAGGTTGGGGAAAGATCATAGACATTGTGGTGAAAGCGGATATGTTCGGGATTGGCTATCAGCCAGACCAAGGGTCATCTAGACAAAACAGAGGACGTCGTCCACCGTTCACATTCGTCAGTGCCGGAATACTGGATCCAGGTCACGCCTGTACAGTGGGTGAAGAGATTGACAGTGATTGCGAGCTGGATTCGTGGATAAAATCGTGTGTACCAGGGAACTGGAAAGCCTCAAGGATCACCACTGTCACTCATCCTGAAGAGTAGTATTTCTGTATTTCAATTCTGTTTGCATGAAAGCCATACGTTTTTCCCGAAACGTAATGGTCCATTGTAAGGGCCATCTCATGTGTTTCATTTTGCAATATTTTGCATCATTAATAAATGGATGTTTTTGTGATTAAAAGCGGCGTTCCCTGTCTTTCATTTATTTTTGCAGTTTAAAAAAAATAAAAATGGCAATGTTTATTTTCATTTTTCTTTCCTTTTGATTTGTCTTGTTCCGACCTCAAAAGTGACTATTCTCCTGATCTCATTAACAACAATTTGGTTACACCTCTGTATGACTTCGACAATCCGATCTATCATGCCGAAGAAGAAGCCGAAGAAGATTGTGATCTGCTGGAATTAGCCAGGTTGTTGAAACAAGAGGAGAAGGTGATTCAACCGCACGAGGAGCGATTCAAGATTGTTATTCCAGGCACCGCCGAGGTCAGAAAGGAAGTGAAAGTTGGGGGCCGCTTCAGAGGCAAATGTCAAGAGCAGAATGGTAGCCCTGTTGAAAGGGTGTATTGATGTCTTCGCCTGGTTGTATCAGGATATGCCAGGGTCGGATACTGACATCGCGGTACACAAGCTACCATTAAGAGAAGACTGTCCTCCAATGAAGCAGAAGCCGGTGCCGGAAAAGGATGAGAAGGTGAGAACGTGTGTGGACTACCGAGGTATGAACAGAGCTGGTTCGAAAGAGGAATCCCCAGTATGTCACATTGATATATTAGTTGATAGTACAGCTTAGTTCTCGGTGTTTTCCTTCAGGGATGGCTTTGCTGGCTGTAGTCAGGTCAAACTGTCGCCAGATGATCTGGAGAAAACTGTTGGAGAATAACCATCCAAGGCGCAACGGAATTTAAAAATTTCTCCATTTAGTGATCCTTACGAATGGGCATGATCAGTGATAGAATCGTTACCTCTTGTGGCGATTCAAACCTTTGGTGCAGATCTCTGATAATGATCAAAACCTTTGATACAGATCCACGGGGCGATCACGAACGTTGAACGATGACAACGTCTCTACTCAGTCCACACGAACGGATTCCTTCAATCGCAGTGCTAGCTGTTATGAATGAAGGCTTTGAGTGAGAGAGAGATACGAAATTCCAACTCTTCAGTTGTGTTGTATTCCCATACAAAACTTCTGCACAAGAGCTCTATTTATAGAACCACTTGTGTGGGCTTCAAGCCAAAAAGCCCACTTAAGTGCATTTTGGCCTATATCTCATAATATGCCAAAATCACTTAAGTATTTGGTACCTTACCATATTTCGTATTCTGCTTAAGTACACCGTACCTTACGATGTTCCTTAATTATTCTATCTCTCATCAATCCGTCCTTTGTGTGTGACCCTATAGGTTTTCGCGACGTTGACAATTATATTAAATCACACATTTAACATAATAAATAGTGAGCGGTATCTAGCAACACATCACTGCTACCCAAGTCACGAAAATGTCATGTGATCTGACAAAACCTCCTGTGATAATAATTATGTGTATAATTACCCCTTTGCCCTTATGTCTATATTGAACACAAGGTATAGACCGTGTCACCCTTGTCCAGTTCAATATTGGGCCCATAGACATTTATCCTATTACGCAGGATTGGCAAATTCCATCTAGGACACTCATGTCCCTCAGCATGCTTCATGGAGTACTCATCAACTGTCTTTATGGTCATCTAGTTACGGATAACGTTGGATCAGTAATAAGACACTCAACTCTACATCTAGGATCCATAGTGGTTTCAGGTCGAAGAGTGGTATACACTATTATCACCATGAGAATAACTTATGACACTTTGCATAACTTTCTATATAGTATTCTCATAGCGGGTCAATCCGGTATAAATATTACTCCTAATATTCATACTTATGTTTAAGACTTGATAACTCTTTATCCATGATCCATGAGATGTGATCATCAGTCTACAAACATAATAGTCTTAATGCTTTAATGTTATCCCACTTCACATTAAAGCTCGACTACGGATACTTTAAGAACAGTGCCCTTATGTTTAATGTGTTCTCATGATTAAGTCACACTTAATACATTAAACGGACTATCTATTCTAGGGACTTTATTAATCAACCATAATAAAGAAAATGCCCTTAAATAATTTGATACAAGTACCAAAAGTATTGGCCTCTAGGGCTTACACCAACAATCTCCCACTAGCACTAGAGCCAATCAGGCATACCCCGTATGCCCATTGATCTAGTATGGCCATCATGCTTCTGCTGCGCAAGAGGCTTTGTTAGTGGGTCAGCAACATTGTCAAGTGTAGGTACTTTACATATTTTCACACAACGCCTAAGTATGTGTTTGGATCGTTGGTGAGATCTAGGCTCCTTAGCTTGTGCGATAACACCATTGTTATCATAATAGAGACCAATGGAATCCACAATGCTATGGACTATGCCAAGTTTATTGATCCAAACAGCTTCCTTTGCTGCACTTAAGGCAACAATATACTCGGCCTCAGTTGTAGAATCAGCAATTGCATCTTGCGTTGAACTCTTCAAGCTCACAGTGCCACCATTTAAGCAAAACACATAACCAGATTGGAATCATTCATATTAAAGCGTCTCAACACTTTGTCTATGTACTCTGACTTAGGCCAAGCATTTCATGATCTATCTCTATAGATTCTGATAGGCTGCTTCACCCAGATCCTTCATAGAAAAGCATTTCCCCAACCAAGACTTTACTTGTTGCAGGGTAGGGATATCGATTCCAATGAGTAATATGTCATCTACATATAATATCAGGAATACGATCATGCTCCCACTAACCTTCTTGTAGACACAAGTCTCATCTTCGTTCTTGATGAATCCATACAGTTTTACTGTTTCATCAAAACGAAGATTCCATGAGTAGGTCACAGGCTCATCTTGATCCATGAGTAATACATCACCTTGATCAGATATCCATATATCTCAGGTAGGTGACGTATCCTGCCTGACCTACCTTGGTCTTGTTCTATTTGAGCAGGTTGCTCTTACACAGCTACTTGTGTTTCCTGCTCTAATTCCTCCATAGGTGTATCGGTACTTTGTGATCAAGTTCTACTTTCCTCCCACTGATTCCTTTGGAAATAAAATCCCTTTCTAGGAAAACTCAAGTTCGAGCGACAAACACTTTGCCCTCAGAAGGATTATAGAAATAATATCCTCTTGTTTCTTTAGGATACCCCACAAATAAGCATTTGTCAGATTTGGGCTCAAGCTTAGTTGAAATTTGTCGTTTCACATAAACTTCGCAACCCCAAATCTTCATGTAAGACATATGTGGTCTCTTACCACTCCATATCTCATATGGTGTCTTTTCAACCTTTTGGATGGAACACGGTTAAGTGTGTAAGCTGATGTCAATGGTGTATGTCCTCAAAAGGAGTTTGGAAGATTGGTGTGACTCATCATGGATCGGACCATGTCCAACAGGGTTCGATTTCTTCTCTCAGATACACCCTTCCATTGGGATGTTCCAGGAGGAGTAAGTTGGGATAGGATCCCACACTCTTTCAGATGGTCATCAAACTCTAGGATTAAATACTCACCACTTCGATCTGATCGAAGAGTTTTAATATTATTACCTAGTTGGTTTTAACTCGTTAGGTTTCACCCTTTTGTATTAATGTTATTAATAGGCATTTCAAGATCAAGGACATACAGTCCATTGTTCATTTGTGCAGTAGCATAGAATATATCATTCAAATAAATTGAGCAACAATTGTTCTTTATTATAAATGAAAAACCAAACTTGTCCAAACAAGCAATGGAAATAATATTCCTGCTAATTGCAGGTACATAATAACAGTTCTCTAACTGAATTATTAAACCACTAGGTAAAGTCAATACAAAAGTTCCTACGGCTAAAGCAGCAACCTTTGCTCCATAGCCAACTCGTAGGTCGACTTCACCTTTTGCCAAATCTCTACTCCTTTTTAGTTCCTGCACATTTGTACAAATGTGAGAAATGCATCCAGTATCTAATACCCATGATGCAGAAGTAGATAAATTAATAACAAAAATACTTGAAGTTGAAGTCTCTACTCCATTCTTCTTATCTTCCAGGTACTTTGGGCAATTCCTCTTCCAGTGTCTGGTCTTACCGCAATGGAAGCAGGTGCCTTCTTTTGCTATGCCTCCACTAGGCTTCAAAACAGCAGTGGGTCTGGGATTGGCAACTTCCTTGCCCTTCCCCTTATCACTCTGCTTAGTGGGCCTTTTGTTCTGTCTCTTTCCATTTCCGATCATCAGAATGGACTTCCCTTTTGACTTCAGATTCTGCTTGGCAGTTCTCAACATGGCGAGCAGTTCAGGAAGAGATTTGTCCATATCAATCATATTGAAATTTAGGACAAATTGACTGAAACTATCTGGCAACGATTGCAAGATCAAATCAGTTGCAAGTTCCTTTTTGAGGGGAAAACCCAATCTCTCAAGGTTTTCCACATACCCAATCATCTTGAGTACATGGGGACCTACAGGGGCTCCCTCAGCTAACTTGCTTTGAAAAAGGGTTTTTGAAACTTCAAACCTCTCATGCCTTGCTTGCTCTTGATAGAGCAACTTCAGGTGTTCGATCATATCGAACGCTGACATGTTCTCATGTTGCTTTTGCAATTCTGAGTTCATGGTAGCCAGCATGAGACAAGCAGTTTCATTGGCATCATCGACATGCTTCTTATAAGCATCTCTTTCTGCCTTAGGTGCAGAACTAGGAGGTTCCTCTTCAGGAACAGGTGTCTCCAAGACATACAACTTTTTATCATGTTTGAGGACAATCCTCAGGTTTCGGTGCCAATCCAGAAAATTTGTCCCAGACAATTTTTCCTTATCAAGGATTGATCGCAGAATGTTGTTAGAGGTGTTTGCTGTCATGGTAATCTACATAAGGATTAATGAAAATATAAGTATCATTGACATATTCAATTAGGCCTTTAATTAAACATGCTCCCACTATTTTACTCAAAACAAATGACCCTCATCATCTGATTCGGAAAATCCCGTTGGAAGATTTTCTAGTGGGTCGAGATCCATATTTCACTTTGTTCTAAGTCCTCGTAGGCGGATTACACAAAACTAGGTTATTTTAGGTAGGAACTCCTTCCAATTGTATCTCATACAACTCTCGAAAATTTCAATTGGGTGAATAACTCCTTATTCCAATCCATCATATGGATTATTCCCAACTCTTGCTTCTAAACATATATAATAAAATTATAATTAAGTTTGAACCATTGTCTTAGCAGTTGGATATTACATTTATCCCATCGCACCCTACTAATATAGAACATGCACCTCGCGTAGGCGAAACCTACATATCCTATACCAATCTTGATGAGTGCTAAAACTTGGAAAGCAAACACATATAATATTATTATATTTTGTTTAGTTAAGTTTGACCCATTGTTTTAACAGTTGGATATTACAATTATCCCATCGCACCTTACTAATATATAGATCATGCACCTCACGTAGGCGAAACCTATATTATCCATTACTAGTCTTGATGAGTGTTAAAACTTGGAAAGCATAAAACTTAATATTTAGTTTTGAGGGAATTGCAATTTTTCTGATCTCACCGGCTTGTTTATCATATAAACCGTCTCTCACATGCATCAACATACATTCACATGCATCAACATACATACATACATAATGAAACAGTTATGGCCCCTAGCGCAATTGTTCTCCCAAGCCAATGAGAGAACCTAAGCTAACCTACAACGATCTAAGCTTCTCCAAGCAAGATCTTCAAGGTTGTCCTCCTTTGGCACTGACTCCTTTTCTTTCATCATATCATTACATTACATGAAAGAAACTCGTTTTACATACGAGGGAGTGAGATGAGAAAAGAAGTTACATTTCGGAGATTAAGAGAGAGGCACGACACGCAGGTCGTATTTTAAAAACCCAAAACAAAACAAAGGAAAACTAAGGCCATAACCGATCACCACAAGGCAATAATAAACACTTTATTATTATTATTAATTAATTCCTTTAATTAATTAAAATCAAATTAAATTTCGACGACCGATCATCACATTTTAATGAACAATTCATTTAAAATCGATGTCGCTTTTCGTATCAACACTTGACACTTTTAAAGCACTGAGTTAGCCGAATGGGCGAAAATTTCCTTGCGTTAACCGGTTAACCATATGCGTTAACCGGTTAACACTGTTTTGAAATCTGAAAAAATTGTTTTCTGCCTTGCATTAACCGGTTAACCAAATGCGTTAACCGGTTAACACTGTTCGAAAATGTCTTGGAAAACTGTTTTCCGCCTTGCGTTAACCGGTTAACCATATGCGTTAACCGGTTAACACTGTTAAAAAATCTCAAAAATTTTATTTCGCATTCCGTTAACCGGTTAACCATACGCGTTAACCGGTTAACACTGTTCCAAAAAGTGTTTAGGAAGCACAACTCTTGTGCGTTCAAACCCCAATCGCATAACTCTCTGACAACACAACCCTTGTGCCGTCACTAACCCTAATGCACCAATTTCAGACCGTCAAACACGTCTCGATTGTTAATTCAGTATGATTGATCAACACGTCATTGCTTCACCATACTAATGTCGGATCAAGAAGCAAATGACCATTGATCGCTCAAAGGAAAACAATCATCGAGGTTTTGAATGAACGAAACAAGAACATTATATCATATATAATGTGTTTTGCATCAGGGTTACATATATCACATATATGTAACTTGATCGATCTCAATTTAACCTATGATTCATTCTGTTTTAATCATATTATTATAGAACAAAAACAGCTATCAGATTCATGGTTTCTTAACCAGGCTCTGATACCACTGTTGGAGAATAGCCATCCAAGGCGCAGCGGAATTTAAAAATTTCTCCATTTAGTGATCCTTACGAATGGGCATGATTAGTGATAGAATCATTACCTCTTGTGGCGACTCAAACCTTTGGTGCAGATCTTTGATAATGATCAAAACCATTGTTACAGATCCACGGGGCGATCACGAACGTTGAATGATGACAACGTCTCTACTCAGTCCACACGAACGGATTCCTTCAATCGCAGTGCTAGCTGTTATGAATGAAGGCTTTGAGTGAGAGAGAGATACGAAATTCCAACTCTTCAGTTGTGTTGTATTCCCATACAAAGCTTCTGCACAAGAGCTCTATTTATAGAACCACTTGTGTGGGCTTCAAGCCAAAAAGCCCACTTAAGTGCATTTTGGCCTATATCTCATAATATGCCAAAATCACTTAAGTATTTGGTACCTTACCATATTTCGTATTCTGCTTAAGTACACCGTACCTTACGATGTTCCTTAATTATTCTATCTCTCATCAATCCGTCCTTTGTGTGTGACCCTATAGGTTTTCGCGACGTTGACAATTATATTAAATCACACATTTAACATAATAAATAGTGAGCGGTATCTAGCAACACATCACTGCTACCCAAGTCACGAAAATGTCATGTGATCTGACAAAACCTCCTGTGATAATAATTATGTGTATAATTACCCCTTTGCCCTTATGTCTATATTGAACACAAGGTATAGACCGTGTCACCCTTGTCCAGTTCAATATTGGGCCCATAGACATTTATCATGTTACGCAGGATTGGCAAATTCCATCTAGGACACTCATGTCCCTTAGCATGCTTCATGGAGTACTCATCAACTGTCTTTATGGTCATCCAATTACGGATAACGTTGGATCAGTAATAAGGCACTCAACTCTACATCTAGGATCCATAGTGGTTTCAGGTCGAAGAGTGGTATACACTATTATCACCATGAGAATAACTTATGACACTTTGCATAACTTTCTATATAGTATTCTCATAGCGGGTCAATCCGGTATAAATATTACTCCTAATATTCATACCTATGTTTAAGACTTGATAACTCTTTATCCATGATCCATGAGATGTGATCATCAGTCTACAAACATAATAGTCTTAATGCTTTAATGTTATCCCACTTCACATTAAAGCTCGACTACGGATACTTTAAGAACAGTGCCCTTATGTTTAATGTGTTCTCATGATTAAGTCACACTTAATACATTAAACGGACTATCTATTCTAGGGACTTTATTAATCAACCATAATAAAGAAAATGCCCTTAAATAATTCGATACAAGTACCAAAAGTATTGGCCTCTAGGGCTTACACCAACAAAAACAACGTCCATCATACCAAGGGGCACCTTCTTGTTATAAGGTGTTGCCATTCAGTCTCAAGAAGGCCGGTGCCACGTATCAAAGGTCTATGGCGATTTTGTTTCGTGATATGATTCATCATGAAACCAAATGCTATGTTGATGACATGATAGCAAAGTCCCAAACAGAAAAGGGCATCCGGTAGACCGGGGCAAGTTGTTTGACCGGATCGAGACAACTCAGACTGAGGTTGAGTCCGAATCAGTGCACTTGTGGAGTGCTGTCCGGTAAAACGTTGAGGCTTATTGTGAGCGGATAAGAGGAATCGAGGTCGATCCTGCTAAAAAAAAGATATAAAGAAGAAAAAGCAATACAAGAAATGCCTGAACCGAGAACAGAAAAGAAGGTTCGTGGTTTCTTAGATAGATTGAATTGCATTTCACGGTTCATATCTCATCTGACAGCCACGTGGGAACCCATTCAAAAAAGAGAAAACGGTCAGGTAGAATGATGATTGCCAAGGGGCATTGAAAAATAAAAGAATAAGTTGCAGGAGCCTCTGATTCTGATGCCTCCCGGTGGAGAGACGGTCAGTAATTCTGTACTTGACAGCCCTTAAGGGGTCTATGAGGTGTACTGGGTCAGCATGACGAGTCTGGTCGAAAAGAGCATGCAATTTACCTTAGCAAAAAGATCATCGAGTGTGAAACAATACATTCACTGCTCGAGAGAACTTGCTGTACTTTGGCATAGGCTGCTCGCCGACTGAGACAGTATATGCTGGTTCACACCACTTTGTGGATGTCCAAGACGGATCCGATCAAGTATGCGTGTGAGAAGTCAGCATTGATCGGACGGGTGGCGAGAGGGCAAATGATGTTGACTGAATACGATATTCAGTATACCTCTCAGAAAGCAATCGAGGGGAGTGTATTGTCTGATTACATCGCCCCGCAACCCATTGAGGATTATCAACCAAGGAAGTTTGAGTTCCCTGATGAGGACATCTCGAGGTGCTCAAATCGAAAGATTGTGAGGAACCGATCCCGGAGGAGGGGCCTGACCCTGAATCCGAACGGATTCTGATGTCTGATGGGCGGAGGTTAATGTGGATGAGTTAGTGTCGCTTTGGTTACGCCGAAAAGATCCCACATTCCTTTTGTTGCCCGGATAACATTTGAATGCACCAACAATGGTGGCTGAGTACGAAGCTTGTATCCTGGGTATCAATCTTCGGTGCGTACGTCTACTGGGACAACCCCGTTCTCGCTCGTGTATGGGATAGAAGTGGTATTACCTGCTGAGGTCTAGGTCCCATTGTGGAGAGTCCTGATGGATGAGAAATTAGAAAAGGCCGAGTGGATAAGGACTCGGTATGAAGGGAGCCCGATTGAAGAAAAGAGGCTGACAATTATTTGTCATGGGACAGATGTACCCAGTGAATAAAGCGTGTTGTTGACCGAAAAGGGCGACCTCGTGCGTACCACGTGGGAGAACTGGTATTGAAAAGGATCCTTCCTCCTCAAGACGATCGTGGGGCAAGTGGATATACAATTATGAATGCTCATTCGTGATCAAGAAGGCGTTCTCTGGCAGAGCCTTGTTGTTGACGATCACGGATGACGAAAATTTTCCATCCCTTGTGAATGCGGACGCAGTTAAAAGATACTTCGTAAAAAAGAGACCCGCTGGACGAAAAGAACAAAATAGTCCAGGCAAAAAAGGGCATCCCGACGAACCAAGATAAAAGAGAAAAGGTTCGGGCAAAAATTAGGGATAAAAAAAAAACTGTACACCCGGCAAGTCGAAAACCCCACAAGGGCGGCTTGGGAAAAAGAGGGTATCCCGGTGGATCGAAAACCCGAAAGGGCGGTCCAAGCAAAAGAGGGAATGAAACGAACAACTGCGTCTAGCATGGTCGTTTGTGCTTTGGATATGACTTGGATAATCCCCGACAGAGATCGATCGGAAGCGTCTTGTTCAGAAGACAAAAAGTGCGGAAAGTCTTGAGGACATATGGGGTGTAACCGAGTTGAAACCCGATGAGATCACGGTGTCACATTGCCATTAGGATAGATTTTTCCTTTTGTGCGCAATCACCTCTTTCTAGGGACTGCTTCCTGTGTGTTGCTCGGTTCTGAGCCACTTTTTTTTTTCAGTCAATAAATGCATGTTCAGTCAAATAATTTTATTTTTGTCTTCATTACCGCTTCGATTGCAAAAACATCCGTTTATTTTTTATAAGAATATTTGCATTTTGAAACGTAGAGGTCCCTTCCGATGCATGCTTATAAGATTGGAATCTGGAAATCTTATTCGGAAGTTTGAGTGACCTAGGTGTTGAAATGTTGGCATGCCTGGGGCACGCTTTTATCTAACGATCTCTTGTGCAGGTGTTGTTAGATATCTTCATTCACTTGCAGTTTGTGATGGGTAACATTTTGACAAAAGATCCCTGCATAGTCCAATCAGGGGCAAGGGATAGAAGAACGGTGAAAAGACGGTGAAAGAGGGACGACGATCCTAGAGGGTAATCAAGAAGACTCTTCAAAGTCTGAAGATTAAAGTAGCCCGGATCTGAGGAGCAATTGTCTCGAAGCAAAGAAAAGACGAGAATACTAGGTGATGAATCAGAAAAGACCGGATGAGTCTGGGAGTCTCTCAAAAGTGGAAAGTTGACATTACGGTCGGATGATGAAGGCCAGTGTTCGTCGAATCGAAGGGTGTTCCGTGTCAAATAGGCCGTATCCCCCCAGTGGATTTGGGAGTGTTATCCCCAGCATAGTCAAGATCTGGGATTCCTCAGCAGGGTTGAGGATGTTTCCCCAGCAAGCTTGTAAGTGGCTGTTTCCCCAAGCAAGTCTGAAAGCTATTAAAACTGTTTTCCCCGGCAGAGGCGTCTGTGGGTAGTGTGTCCCTCAGCAGTCGAGTAGCAAGTCTGAAAGTTGATCTATCCCCAGCTAGTCTGAAAGCTGTTGGTTCCCACTGAGCCGGAAGGTTGACGTATCCCCAGCGGAGGTATCAGTGAGTAGTTTGTTCCTCAGCAGTCGGGTCTGAAGCACTGCAATCCTCAGCAGTCAGGTATGAAGTATTGTAATCCTCAGCATGGTCGTGAATGCCTTTCCCCAGCAGGGTTGTGAATATTCTCCCCAACGAGTCTGAAGTGGATAGTTCTCCTAGTGGAGGTTCGTGTTGATAGGTTTTCCCCAGCGAAGTCCCCAAGCGGATCAGGTTTGGTGAAAATTGTCCCAGTAGAGTTAATCTTGCCCGGGGGTTGGCCGTTATCCCCAGTAGAGGTAAGCATTGGTTGCTTCCCCTAGCAGGGTAGTCCCCAGGCAGAGCGGGTTCGATGGAGATCATCCCCAGCAAGGGTTATCTTTCCCCAGCAGGGTGGAAATTGACGTGGTATTGAAATCCTCAGCAGAGTTCCTTGAGCTCCCCGGTGTTGTCTCTGAAGGAGACGTGTTTTTATGCATTCATCATTTAGATAAGCATAGCATATTGCATCATTAATGCGTAGCATTTCCATGATTATGGAGCATTGCGCTAAAAAAAACTCATGCATTAGCATTGCAAACATAGACTAGCCCTAAGCCGTGGTGACCATCCGAGAATGGGTTGTCGGAAGAGTTTAACATCGCGTCATTGGATCGATTTCAGAACTGGGTTCCCCAACAGGGTAGAGAGGTTGGTGTTTTCCCAACAAGTGACTCCTTAGTTGAGTGGGTATCCCGAGCAATGCTACTCCCCACAATTGGTAGCATCTTACAAGCTTGGATCAATTCCCCAAGCAGATGTGGGTGTGTCTGATCTCTCCATATAGAGTCGACCCCTTAGGCAGAAAGTGTCTACCATTTCCTTCTGCACTCCCCACTGAGTTATATCCTCGTGGATGACGGTTGTTTCCGTTCCCTCCCTACACACATAATGGGATGAGTTTTCCCTATTGAGTTCTTTCCTCATTAGGATGAGTCTTGATTCAGTTTGCCTTTTTGGATCGATCCTAAATTGGCTTCCTATTGGTTGTCTCTTGTGCCTCCCTGTGGTATAAATGAATAGTTGCTCACTAACCGGCACTCATTCATCTTATCCTCAGCGGAAGTTGTTGGCTTCTACCCACTAACCGGTAGTTGTAAGTCCTATCTTTGTGGTCTTCTACCTACTAACCGGTAGATGTGAATCCTCTTTTCTCCCCGTTGTGGAGTCAAACTTTGTGCTCATCCTAGTCGATGACGGTCACCTTTCCTTGGTTTTCTACCTACGAACCGGTAGATGTAATCCCCTCTTTGCGGTTATCATTATCCAGTTTTCGGTATTGATAGTCCTTTTCCCTTTTGGATATTTGCTTTGATTAAGCAATCTTATCCCCAGTGAGTCATCTCTCGTCTACCCTGTTGTTGTTGGTAACGATTGTTTCTCTTTTCGGTCGATTTAACCTTTGACAACCTACAACCCGGTTATGGATAATCTTCCATGCGAGTATATTATCTACGTTTTGACGGCTATAGATAATATATCTCATGCACTCTTTGGTCAAAGTTTTGTCCTTCCCAGTGGAGTAAGATTCGTATTCCTTGTGGAATCGAATGTCCATCCTTTAACAAGTTTGCTTTCGCTCTCTTCAGGATGATGAGTGTTTTGGAACACACACCAATTCACGATTTCAGTCGATTTATCCTTTTTCAACCTACAACCCGGTTATGGATGATCTTCCATGCGAGTATATTATCTACGTTTTGACGGCTATAGATAATATATCTCATGCACTCTTTGGTTGAACCCTTTGTTTGTTTCCCCAACTGAGTAAGATTCGTATTCCTTGTGGAATCGAATGTCCATCCTTTAACAAGATTGCTTTCGCTCTCTTCAGGATGATGAGTGTTTTGGAACATAAACCAATTCACGCCTTGGTCGGTCACCTGTTTTATGCCTACAACCTGGTATCCTTGGCGTTCCTTCCTGTTTTCTCCCTATTGCGACCTTGGTCCCCTGTGGAGTCAGATTTTCCTGAGTCGAAATATGCCTATTCAGGTTTTCCTCAGATGCTTTTGGTTGATTGATATCTCTCACCCGTGCACCGGTCCTAGATATCCCTTCTTCCCGAGCTTGTTACCTACTAATCGGTAACACCTCACCCCTTTCTTCGAGTCTTCCCAGTCATTCGTTAATGTATGGTCACCTCTCCGTTGGTGTCAATAAACGTCGAGCTTCTCCTGTTCGTCCGTTGACGTATAGTTTGAGTCTTCCCATTCATCCGTTGATGTCTGGTCACCTCTCCGTTGGTGTCGGTAAACGTCGAGCTTCTCCCGTTCGTCCGTTGACGTATGGTTTGAGTCTTCCCATTCATCCGTTGATGTCTGGTCACCTCTCCGTTGGTGTCGGTAAACGTCGAGCTTCTCCCGTTCGCCTGTTGATGTCTGGTCGAGTATTCCCATTCATCTGTTGATGTCTGGTCACCTCTCTGTTGGTATTGGTAAACGTCGAGTTTTTTCCATTTGTCCGTTGACGTCTGGTTGTATCTCTTTCCATTCATCCGTTGATGTCTAGTCACCTCTCCGTTGGTGTCGATAAACGTCGAGCTTCTCCCGTTCGTCCGTTGACGTCTGGTCGAGTCTTCCCATTCATCCGTTAATGTCTGGTCATCTCTCCGTTGGTATCGATAAACGTTGAGTTTTTCCTATTCGTTCGTTGACGTCTAGTTGTATCCTTTCCCAGTTCATCCATTGATGTCTGGTCACCTCTCCGTTGGTATTGGTAAACGTCGAGTTTTTCCCATTCGTCCGTTGACGTTTGGTTGTATCTCCTTTCCCAGTCATCCGCTGATGTCTGGTCACCTCTTCGTTGGTATCGATAAACGTTGAGTTTTTCTCATTCGTCCGTTGACGTTTGGTTGTATCTCTTTCTCTCAGTTCATCCGTTGATGTCCGGTGACCTCTCCGTTGGTGTCGATAAACGTCGAGCTTCTCCCGTTCGTCCGTTGACGTCTGGTCGAGTCTTCCCAGTTCATCCGTTGATGTCTGGTCACCTCTCCGTTGGTATCGATAAACGTTGAGTTTTTCCCATTCGTCCATTGACGTTTGGTTGTATCTCTTTCTCCCAGTTCATTCGTTGATGTCTGGTCACCTCTCCGTTGGTGTCGATAAACGTCGAGCTTCTCCCGTTCGTCCGTTGACGTCTGGTCGAGTCTTTCCAGTTCATCCGTTGATGTCTGGTCACCTCTCCGTTGGTATCGATAAATGTTGAGTTTTTCCCATTCATCTGTTGACGTCTGGTTGTATATCTTTTTCCCCAGGCCATCCGTTGATGTCTGGTCACCTCTCCGTTGGTGTCGGTAAGCGTCGAGCTTCTCCCGTTCGTCCGTTGACGTCTGGTCGAGTCTTCCCAGTTCATCCGTTGATGTCTGGTCACCTCTCCGTTGGTATCGATAAATGTTGAGTTTTTCCCATTCGTCCGTTGACGTCTGGTTGTATATCTTTTTCCCCAGGTCATCCGTTGATGTCTGGTCACCTCTCTGTTGGTGTCGGTAAACGTCGAGCTTCTCCCGTTCGTCCGTTGACGTCTGGTCGAGTCTTCCCATTCATCCGTTGATGTCTGGTCACCTCTCCGTTGGTTTCGGTAAACGTTGAGTTTTTCCCATTCGTCCGTTGACGTCTGGCTGGTTCCTTTTCATTGATAAAAAATCAAAATCCCCATTGGAGTCGTTGGTAGACGTCTTGTCTGGTCCAGTGATAAATATCAGATCCCAGTGGAAGTTGCCATTGGTGAACATTCGTTTCTTGGATCCCCGCAGAGTGCAAATTTCTACGGTTCTTTGGTATTCAATCCCTGTTTACCTTGAAGGTCTGAAAGCGTTGCTCTCATCCGTTCAGGTTCCCAGTTGATTGAATAGGGGCAGCTGTAGCACCTCAAATTTGCACCTCCCATTTGTACATTCATTTCATTTTTAGGTCATTAGCATTGCATAGCATGTTGCATTTCATCAGTCAAAACTGATAAGGAGAATCCATCTGTGCAAGAGAGCAAGGGCATTTCCATGAGATAAAGGCCCTATGGTTGTTCTAGAGAGCTTACATGACCCAAGGTTCATTTTGATGCAATTTGGCCAAGTGTTGAAGGCTCAAAGTCCACAGTGCATGACCAATTCATCTGAGGCCCATAAAAGTCAATTGCAAGTCAACTGAGGGCTAGGAGATGGAGAAGTGGTTTAAGACACTTCATTCATGTCCCAAAGAAGGTTATTCAACATGTCAAACATCTACCTTGAAGATTTTGAAGCCAGATCAAAAGTTTCCCAAAATGGAAAGTGACCTGTAATTTCAAGTTTCCAAAAATGGCAAGTTTTTGGACCAACTTCAACTCAACTTTCCAACATCAAAGAAGCTTCAAATGGAATTTTGTCCAACATGAAAGTTGAAGATCTTTTTCTCCCATTTCCAAAAAGTCCAAGATCATGAATTTCTAATGAATGGTTAAGGAGTTATGATCAAATCATGGCAAAGTGTGTTGAAACTTTAAATGGCCATAGCTTTTGAACCAAAACTCCAAATTTGGTGGTTCTTTTTGCATTGTTCTTCTCATGTCATGAGGTTTCCAAATCAACCATCACATTGCTTGAAATGTTATCACATGAGCATTTGCATATCCAAGTCAATTTTGGAGGGAAATTTGGAAATTTAAAAATGGTGCATTGTATGTACTTTCTACCATTACCATTGGGTTTGAAATGTGATTTTGAGTGAAAATAGTGAGTTACATGTTACTGTTCACGCATGCATTTCATGCATGAGGTGAAAATACAAATTTGTGCATGCACCTTATTTCTTTCTAATCTTAATTAGTTTTGGTTTAAGCTTAATTTCAGAATGATTAAGAGGACATATAAAAGCTTAATCACAACTGTTTTCATTCATAACACAAGTTTCAGATCTAGATCCAAGTTCCATTCTCAAATTTCTCTCAAAAAGATTTTCCAAATTTCTCACATAATTTCCATTTCTCTTGTTGAATTGTTGATCATGAAGTGGTTTTGAGTGAGATTGGACGTGCCATTGGTGTTTCTCTGCTCAATTTCGTGCATGCTTGGAGCTTGAAGCATTAATGGAGTTTTCAAATTCAGTTGGATTCACACGTATTTAAGCTTCCAATTCTTCATCAAACATCTCCACAAGACTTCTGGAATTGATCTGGACCATTACAAGCCTTGGAACGTGCAAAACAAGGTTCTGCTCTTCAAGAGGCATGATTTTCGATCTTCATAATTCTTCAATCCATGAGCATAATTGTGTAGATCTTGTTGTGGTGAGAATTCTGATATAAATTTTGTGGAATTTGGATGAAAATTGAGTGAGATATGATGATTTCAAGTTTAGATCTAGAAACTTCTTTGGTTCGATTCAGAAAATCCATGGAGATTTAGGCTTAGATAATATGATATTTGAATTCTACATTGAAAGAGCTTTCCAATGATATATAATTTGTAAAATTCTGAGAAAATCTGGAAATTCTGGAAAAAGCTTGCATGAACATTCATGGTGTTCATCTTCATCTTCATGAAGAAGATGAAGATCTTCATAGCCTGGTGCACTAGGGTTCTACCTGAAGAACGCGCGCTCAGAACTCATTTAATCCATGGTCCTCACTTCGATTCCTGCTTCAGGCATTTTTTTGGAATTTATTTTTCACTTTTGCCATGCTATGCCATTTTTATTTCACATTTTTTCATCAACTTGTTAAATTCATAACAAATTGAAAATTGATCAAAAAAATACCTGGTTTTTTGCTAATTGATCCTTGATATGTCTAGTTTTTAATGATGATGATTTCAAAAATTGTGCCCTGATGGATTGTATTTGGTGCTATCATATGTGATCATGTGTCCATTTGTGACCTTGCCTTGCTCTTTCTATTGTGAAATTCTTGATTTTAATCTAATGGACTTGAAATTTTACATGATGATTCTAGACACAATGCTGGATGTTTTAGGCTTGGTTTGGTATTTTTCTCATGTACCATTTCTGTTTTATGCTTGTGTTAACATGGTGTGACAATTTGTGTCACACATTTGGTTATTCTTACTTGTGCAATTTGATTTCCATGCCAAATGACCTCTAATGCTTCTGATTTTTTGTGTGATAATCATGTTAGATGTGTTGAATGTTCATGAATTGTTCCAGAATTATTTGAATCATTTCTGTTTTGATTGGGAATTTTCATTCTTAATGTTCAAATGTGTGCCTTGAATTGGTCATTAACTTCTCTTGCCTATTACATGAACTTGCATGATGATTATGATTTGGTTATTTTTAGGACTTGTTCTTGATTGGTTAGATATGATTTATGTTGAGTTTGAGCTTCTGTTTTGGATTTTTGATCCTCTTTTGACCCTAGGCTTTGACCTAGTGGTTTGTTACTCACATTTGACTTGTGACTTTCAGGTTCAAGTATACATCTCCATGGTTGATGTTGCTCCTTCATTTGAGCTTGATCATTGGTTGTTGTTGGCTAACACTTGCTTGTTTTGTAGGCTTTGAGAATAATTCACTTGTGCTTATGATTCATGTGTTGCATATTGGGTTGTCTGTCTGATATTGACTGTTGTTGACTATTGTCTGGATTTTGTACTGATTGGTTTAGCTGTTTCCACAGGTACCTAAGTTTCTTTAAGTTCATTTGAACTTTGCTTTGCTTACTTGTGGTTGGCATACCACTAAGGTATAATTCCTTGATCTTCATGTAGTCTGGAAGACCTGTCATGTTACTTTGGCAGGCACCTGTCTGAAGCCCTCCTTAAGAGGCAATGTTTGTGGTTGTTTAATTTTGTGCCAAGCAGGTAAAGACCTCTTAAGAGGCAATTGGCAGATAAAAGGGATGTGCAACCCATCCCCTGCTATTCAGTTGTGTCATTCACTTTGCTCACACCAGGTGTTGATGCATCTTGAATAAGAACCCAAGATCTTGTTGTGTCAGTCATGTGGAGAAGAGTTCCTACATTCTGAACTCCCACACTTTCTATTTGATTCAAGCTCTCCCAGGCCAGGGATAAGAGCTATGAGGCATAACCCTCATCTCCATTTCATCTGCTTCACCCTAACTCTCAATGTTAGGGTTAAGAGCTAACCACACCCCATTCCAGTTGGCTTGTTTGTCGAGGTTGACATGACCCCTTGACTAAAGCCTAGCCTTGTGTGAGCCAATTGTTTGCATATAGTGTGTGTGCTTGCTCTTGTGCTTGTGTTTGATGATTGTGTTGTGTTTAGGCTAGCTTGCTTCCTGTGCAATTTAGGATAGAGACCTCAACATAGGGATCGCATGCATGACAACTTCTAGGCTCGAGTCGTAGTCTCCCTAGTAGCTTGTTATCTCCCTTGTCTCTGGTTAGGTTAGAAGTTCTTTCCCTGTTAAGGGGAACTACGTCACCCTGATCCTCATACCAGATGAGGTACGTAGGCAGGAGATGAGCAGATCTCTCCGGACGCCCTTTTTCTTTTTCAACCCCTTTGTGTTGTGTTGGAGTCCGACATAAGTCCAGCGATTGGCAGTTGGTTTCCTGTGTCTTGTTTGCTTGTTGGAGTCTGACATAAGTCCAGCGATTGGCAGTCGGTTTCCTGTGTGTGTGTTTGTTGGTTCGGAGTCTGACATAAGTCCAACGATTGGCAGTCAGTTTCCTGTTTGTGTTTTGTTTGGCGTACGTTAGCCGAGCTACGAGTGCTCTGATTCTTCTCCGGTCAGAGAAGATACGTATGCATAGGATGCGACATCCTAGCGAGCACGTTCCCCTGTCCCCGAACTACGTCGACTCTGGTGTCTGTGTCTGACAGACTACGTAGGCCCAGGATGCGATATCCTACCGAGTCCCGTTTTTTCCGTCTTTCTGTGTTTGTTTCCAGCTTGTGTGTAGTGTTTGAGCAGTCTCTAGCAACCTTTCTTCTATTCTTTGTGAGCGTGGATCCCGTCGAGTACGACGGATGCGTAGGGGTGCTAATACCTTCCCTTCGCATAACCGACTCCCGATCCTATCAATCTCTGGTCGCGAGACCATTCCTTTCCAGGTTTACTTCGAGCGTTTCCTTTCCCGCCTTTGGGATAAATAACGCACGGTGGCGGCTTTGTTGTTTCGTTTTCCCGCCGGTTTTTCGCGTAATGCGACAATATGGTGAAAATTGAAGGATATATGGTCTAGGGAGACCCAATTTTGATCAGATGAATTCATTTGGCCAACCACCATCAACCAACTTGCTAACCTTCAGTTCTCTTGACTTTTTAGGCTCATGGTAGATCATATATGCATAATATGATGAATTTTGACATGTCCCTTGAAGAATTTGATCAATTGGTGAGATAGCTTGTTGAGGAAGTTACTCAAGATACCCAATCAAACTAGGGTTTCCAAGGCAAATCACCTCCAAACTCTTGAAGAATACTTGATCAATATGACATATAGAGATCAATGGGACTCATATATGATGCTTTGAGACATTATGGATCAATCTTTGATTGTGCTCTTAGCCATGAGGGTCTTAAACCCTAGGTATGAACTTGATAGATCAAAAGGGGATCATGCCCTACCTACAAAAGAGTTAGGCAAATGCAAAGAGATATTTTTGGAATTTGGTTTAGTAAAATGACAATAGATAAGTATAGTACAATCACATGGTGCTTTGTGATCTCTCCCAAAACAAACCCAATGAAAGAGGGGTAAGGAGGATGCCAAGGTGTGATCCCAATGCTAATGCATATGATGAAATTGCATGAGGGATCTTAGGGTCAAAATTGGGGTCTTACACAACCCTTTTTCATCAACGCTTTGAGGAAGACATTCCTTTCCCATCAACTCTTTGATGATGACAATCCTTTCCCATCAACTCTTTGATGACGTTGTCAACCCTTTGACGATGACAGTTATTGTCCCATCAACTCTTTGATGACTACACTCCATTTCCATCAACCTTTTGATGAAGACATTCCTTTTGCGTCAACCCTTTGATGAGATTCTTGTTCGTCAACCCTTTGGCGATGACAATTGTTGGCTCATCAACCCTTTGATGACGAGCTTCCTGTTCAGTCTTTCTCGAAAGTGTAACACCCTTCTAAAATACCCCAATAATTAATTAAAACAACAAAATATGAATCAGAGTAGATATGCAAATTCAGGGTGTCACACTTGACACTTCACACCATTCATCAAAATAACTTGTCATGCTCGTTTATTAATCAAAATAAAACATTGCACAATTCGCAGCGGATAGAAATCTAACAACATGCAAACCATGTAACACATTACATGCAAAATTGTTCAACAACCAACAATGAAAACAAAGTAAAACATCCCGTCCCGATGTTACATCTACCAGAGCATGACCCACTAAGGAACTACACTAGACTCCAAGCACTAGCTTCTACTCAATCACTGCTCGTTACCTGAAACATAGTTGTAAGGGTGAGTTCCTCAATCGATATAATAAGCATTATAAAATATCATGTAATGCTAAGTAAATTACCACATTCATCACCCTAATCATATCACACATTCATCAACGGCAACATCAACTCATAATCATACTCAACACAAACACAAAACACACGTATAATATTGGAATACATCCATTCATATTATACGCCATACATACATTATGTAATGAGACTCCATGCATGCGGTACCGACTATTCGTGAACACATAGTTCAACCTCACCGATCAAACCCAGATACGGCTACCAAGCTCACTAGTCCCACTCATTTGAGACCTAGTGACTCACTCACTAATTCCTCACCATGGGAATTATCTACCACCATAAAGGCTATGCTATGCACGCTAAATCACCTAGCATGCAAACATCAACAATAATCCACAATGGACATATGCTCACACTCTAAGCCATAAACAGTCCATCCACAATTGCATACATAATAGATATATTCACAGCATTATGCATACCATCACACATCATCAGCATATTTATCACATAATCATATCATGTCATGCCAAAATAATAAATCACAGTATTAGCACACTCTACTAATACCTATACTGCTCAAAACAACGGGAAATGATCCCTACGATATCATACATGCAGTATATCATTCACCCATATAGGCCAATCATCAAATGTGTACACATAATTCCATTCCAGAACGTACACAATATTTAAATGTCAATTTTTCACTTTTCAAACAGTGTTAACCGGTTAACGCCCTGGGTTAATCGGCTAACGCAAAACAGAATGCGCTTCTTGGCAATTTTTAACAGTGTTAACCGGTTAACACCCTGGGTTAACCGGTTAACGCAAGACAGAAATTAATTATTTTAATTATCATAACAGTGTTAACCGGTTAACGCCCTGGGTTAACCGGTTAACGCAAGACAGAAAGCTGTTCCTGCGCTAACACGAACAGAATGCAGAATTACCCGCATTTTTTGCCGTTGGAGGACTTCCGGACCTCCGATTTCGATTCCGTAAAAAGGCTACGCGTCCAGAAAACTACGACTCATCCAAATATAGGTTCATTCACAGTTTTAACGCAATTCATTCATCACAATTCAAAGGTACTTACCAAAACCTAATTAGAGTCGATTCAATGGCTTATTACTACCCATTACATGTTAACCCATAATACCCATTAAACGACGATAAACCCCCCTTACCTGAGTTAATCCGGCAAATCCTTCTTTGACCTTAAACAATCGTGAATTCTCCTCTTGAGCCCTAGCCTCTTCTTCTCCCTTTTCTCAGTTCTTCTCCTTTTCTCCCAATTAGTATGTGTTCTCTGTTTTCACGTGTAAAAACCCTTTTTCTAAATGGGACTCTTTACTGATTTCCAAAAATCGTTCCAATTCCAACTTTATTATTCCAATAATAATAATCCAATAATATTCCAATTATTTAATTAAATTAATAAATATACTAATAATAATATATATATGAATGGTTTATCTTTTATTTTGAAAAATAATACCCTCTCATTCATATTATCATCATAATATACTATTAAACTTAAATTAAATAATTATCATATTTTATCGGGGTGTTACAACTCTCCCCCACTAAAAGAGTTTTCGTCCTCGAAAACATACCTCAAACGAATAACTCTGGATAAGACTCCTTCATCTGACTCTCAAGTTCCCAAGTCACATTGCCACCTGCTGGTCCTCCCCAAGCTACCTTTACCAAAGCAATCTCTTTACCCCGCAACTGCTTCAACTCTCGATCCTCGATCCTCATAGGTGATGTTTCAACAGTCAGGTTATCT
This sequence comes from Lathyrus oleraceus, assembly GCF_024323335.1. Lineage (NCBI taxonomy): Eukaryota > Viridiplantae > Streptophyta > Magnoliopsida > Fabales > Fabaceae > Lathyrus > Lathyrus oleraceus. The sequence continues at coordinate 51,556,381 of NC_066581.1, read as the reverse complement.
CTCACCTGCACATCATCTACTTGGACCACATGCGACGGATCAGGAATGTACCTCCTCAACTGAGACACATGAAAAACCTCATGCAAATTCGCAAGTGACGGCGGTAAAGCGATACGATAGGCTACCTCCCCTATCCTCTCCAAAATCTGATAAGGACCAATAAATCGAGGTGTCAACTTCTTCGACTTCAAAGGTCGACCAACCCCAGTTATCGGAGTAACATGAAGAAACACATGATCTCCCTCTTGAAACTCAAGTGACTTCCTCCTCTTGTCGTGATAACTCTTCTGATGACTCTGAGCAATCCTCATCTTCTCCTGAATCATCTTAATCTTTTCTGTAGTTTGTTGAACAATCTCCGGTCCAACCACAGCACTCTCACCGGACTCATACCAACATAAAGGTGTCCGACATCTCCTACCATACAAAGCTTCAAACGGTGCCATACCAATGCTCGAATGAAAACTATTGTTGTAGGTAAACTCAATCAAAGGTAAATAACAATCCCAAACACCTCCCTTTTCCAAAACACAAGCCCTCAAAAGATCCTCCAGTGACTGAATCGTCCTCTCAGTCTGACCATCAGTCTGCGGATGATATGCAGAACTCAATCTCAGCTTAGTTCCCAAAGCCCTCTGCAAACCTTCCCAGAACTTCGATGTAAATCTAGGATCTCTGTCCGAAACAATACTCGACGGAATACCATGCAAACGTACAATTTTCTCAATATACAACTCAGCTAATCTCTCTAACGAATAATCCATTCTGATCGGAATGAAATGAGCCGATTTTGTCAATCTGTCAACAATCACCCAAATAGCTTCAAAATTCTTAATTGTCCTCGGTAAACCAGAAACAAAATCCATACTGATACTATCCCACTTCCACTCTGGAATGGCCAACGGTTGCATTAGCCCAGACGGCTTCTGGTGCTCAATCTTTGACTTCTGACAAGTCAAACAAGAATAAACAAAACTCGCAATTTCTCTTTTCATTCCCGGCCACCAAAATAACTTTTTCAAATCATGATACATCTTCGTAGCCCCAGGATGAATACTCAGGCCACTACGATGTCCTTCCTCAAGAATACTCTTCTTAAGTTCGGTAACATCCGGAATACACACCCGATTACCAAATTTCAAAACACCATTCTCATCAACTCTGAATTCACCACCTTGACCTTGATTCACTAGAGTCAACTTATCAACCAAAAGCACATCGGATTTCTGACCCTCTCTAATCTCATCCAGAATACCACTCGTTAACTTCAACATTCCCAATTTAACACTATTGTGAGTACTCTCACACACCAAACTCAAGTCTCTAAACTGCTCAATTAAATCCAATTCCTTAACCATTAACATAGACATATGCAATGATTTCCGACTCAATGCATCAGCCACTACGTTTGCTTTACCCGGATGGTAATTCAAACCAAAGTCATAATCCTTCAGAAACTCTAACCATCTCCTCTGTCTCATATTCAGCTCTTTTTGATCAAACAAATACTTTAAACTTTTATGGTCACTGAAAACCTCAAATCTTGACCCGTACAAGTAATGCCTCCATAACTTCAGAACAAATACCACAGCTGCCAACTCTAAATCGTGTGTCGGATAGTTCCTCTCATGAACCTTCAGTTGTCTCGAAGCATAAGCTACAACCTGCTTATTCTGCATCAAAACACCACCCAAACCCAACAATGAAGCATCACAGTAAACCTCAAATGGTTCCGACGGACTTGGTAATATCAGAATAGGAGCAGTAGTTAACCTTCTCTTTAACTCTTGGAAACCTTCTTCACACTTTGAGTCCCAAACAAACGCTTGCCCCTTTCTAGTCAACATCGTCAACGGTAACGCCAACTTAGAAAATCCCTCAATGAATTTCCTATAATAACCTGCATGTCCAAGAAAACTCCTTATCTCAGAAACTGAGTTCGGAGCTTCCCACTTAGATACCGCTTCTATCTTAGAAGGATCAACAGCAACACCACCTCTTGAAATCACATGACCAAGAAAACTAACCTCTTCTAACCAAAATTCACACTTAGACAGTTTAGCAAATAACTTCTTTTCTCGTAGAACTCCTAAAACCACTCTCAAATGTTCAGCATGCTCTTCTTTAGATTTCGAATACACCAAAATATCGTCAATAAACACCACAACAAACTTGTCTAGGTACGGATGGAAAATCCTATTCATATACTCCATAAATACCCCAGGCGCATTAGTCACACCAAAAGGCATTACAGAATACTCATAATGTCCATACCTTGTTCTGAAAGCAGTCTTCTGAATATCCTCAGTTTTCACACGTATCTGATGATACCCCGATCTCAAATCTATTTTGCTGAACACACTCGCACCAACCAACTGATCCATCAAATCATCAATCCTCGGCAAAGGATACCGATTCTTGATCGTCACTTTATTCAGTTGCCTGTAGTCCACACACAACCTCATAGTACCTTCTTTTTTCTTAACCAATAACACTGGTGCGCCCCACGGTGACACACTCGGACGAATAAATTTCTTATCCAACAGATCTTCCAACTGACTCTTCAATTCAGTTAACTCAACAGCAGACATACGGTACGGAGCCATCGATATCGGCCTAGTACCAGGTACCAAATCAATCGAGAACTCAACTTCACGCTCTGGCGGTAATTCATTCACTTCTTCAGGAAACACATCAGGAAAATCACACACCACGGCTAGATCGCAAATCACCAGTTTATCTTTAACCTCCAAAGTCGCTAACAGCATAAACAACTCTGCCCCATCTGCTACTGCCTCATTCACCTGCCTTGCTGATAGAAACAAACTCTTTCCTTCCTCAATCTCGGGAAAGATCACAGTCTTATCAAAACAGTTGATATAAACTCGGTTAAACACCAACCAGTTCATACCCAGGATAACATCAATCTGCACTAGTGGAAGACACACGAGGTCCATCCCAAAGTCTCTACCAAAAATACTCAAAGGGCAATTTAAACAAACTGAAGTAGTAGTCACTGAACCCTTCGCAGGAGTATCAATCACCATACTCCCATGCATCTCAGATATCTCTAATTTAAGTTTCACAGCACAATCCCAAGATATAAAGGAATGAGTCGCACCTGTGTCAATAATAGCTACAAGAGGAAAGCCATTAATATAACACGTACCTCGGATCAAACGATCATCTGCAGAAGTCTCATAACCCGATAAAGCAAAGACCTTGCCTCCCGACTGGTTCTCTTTCTTCGGCTTAGGACACTGTGGACTGATATGACCCACCTCTCCACAGTTGAAACAAGTCATAGTCTTCAACCGGCACTCTGCAGCCAAGTGACCACCTTTGCCACACTTGAAACACTTCTTCTCAGTACTGGTACACTCATGGATACAATGTCCAGCCTGACCACATCTGTAACACTTAGCAGGGGCACTGGAGTCTCCCCCACTAGGTCTCTTCATCCCACTCTGTCTCTGGAAACCTTTGCCAGCTGGATACGGTTTCCCAAGATCATTCTGATTCTTGCCTTTTCTATCAACCCTCTGCTGATAGGTCTCCGCTCTGGCCTTGGTATCCTGTTCAAAAATCCTGCAACAGTCAACCAAGTCAGAAAACACTCTAATCCGCTGATACCCAATAGCCTGCTTGATCTCGGGACGTAACCCGTTCTCAAACTTCACACATTTTGAAAATTCCCCGTAGCCTCATCATAGGGAGTGTAATACTTCGACAGCTCTGAGAACTTAGCAGCATACTCAGTAACAGACCGGTTGCCCTGCTTCAATTCTAAGAACTCTATCTCTTTCTTTCCTCTGACATCCTCTGGAAAGTACTTCCTCAGGAATCTCTCTCTGAACACCGCCCAAGTGATCTCAGCACTCCCAGCAGCTTCCAACTCAGTGCGGGCAGCAACCCACCAATCATCTGCTTCCTCTGACAGCATATGCGTACCGAACCTGACCTTCTGGTTATCGGCACACTCAGTCACTCGGAAGATCCTTTCGATCTCCTTCAACCACTTCTGAGCACCATCTGGATCGTATGCTCCCTTGAACATTGGAGGATTGTTCTTCTGGAACTCACTCAGTTGACGAGCAGCTCCCAATCCCACAACATTCGGATTCCCTCCAAGTACTCCAGCTAGCATACCCAGAGCCTCAGCAATCGCAGCATCGTCTCTACCTCTTCCAACCATCTCTATTCTGAGTTAATCCAACAAGCTAAAACAATAAGTACTGATAGGGTTACACAACACCTATCACATACAGGGAAACAGAATAATTACGACTCGACTCGACCGACTATGCTCTGATACCACTAATGTAACACCCTTCTAAAATACCCCAATAATTAATTAAAACAACAAAATATGAATCAGAGTAGATATGCAATTTCAGGGTGTCACACTTGACACTTCACACCATTTATCAAAATAACTTGTCATGCTCGTTTATTAATCAAAATAAAACATTGCACAATTCGCAGCGGATAGAAATCTAACAACATGCAAACCATGTAACATATTACATGTAAAATTGTTCAACAACCAACAATGAAAACAAAGTAAAACATCCTGTCCCGATGTTACATCTACCAGAGCATGACCCACTAAGGAACTACACTAGACTCCAAGCACTAGCTTCTACTCAATCACTGCTCGTTACCTGAAACATAGTTGTAAGGGTGAGTTCCTCAATCGATATAATAAGCATTATAAAATATCATGTAATGCTAAGTAAATTACCACATTCATCACCCTAATCATATCACACATTCATCAACGGCAACATCAACTCATAATCATACTCAACACAAACACAAAACACACGTATAATATTGGAATACATCCATTCATATTATACGCCATACATACATTATGTAATGAGACTCCATGCATGCGGTACCGACTATTCGTGAACACATAGTTCAACCTCACCGATCAAACCCAGATACGGCTACCAAGCTCACTAGTCCCACTCATTTGAGACCTAGTGACTCACTCACTAATTCCTCACCATGGGAATTAGCTACCACCATAAAGGCTATGCTATGCACGCTAAATCACCTAGCATGCAAACATCAACAACAATCCACAATGGACATATGCTCACACTCTAAGCCATAAACAGTCCATCCACAATTGCATACATAATAGATATATTCACAGCATTATACATACCATCACACATCATCAGCATATTTATCACATAATCATATCATGTCATGCCAAAATAATAAATCACAGTATTAACACACTCTACTAATACCTATACTGCTCAAAACAACGGGAAATGATCCCTACGATATCATACATGCAGTATATCATTCACCCATATAGGCCAATCATCAAATGTGTACACATAATTCCATTCCAGAACGTACACAATATTTAAATGTCAATTTTTCACTTTTCAAACAGTGTTAACCGGTTAACGCCCTGGGTTAATCGGTTAACGCAAAACAGAATGCGCTTCTTGGCAATTTTTAACAGTGTTAACCGGTTAACACCCTGGGTTAACCGGTTAACGCAAGACAAAAATTAATTATTTTAATTATCATAACAGTGTTAACCGGTTAACGCCCTGGGTTAACCGGTTAACGCAAGACAGAAAGCTGTGCCTGCGCTAACACGAACAGAATGCAGAATTACCCGCATTTTTCGCCGTTGGAGGACTTCCGGACCTCCGATTTCGATTCCGTAAAAGGCTACGCGTCCAGAAAACTACGACTCATCCAAATATAGGTTCATTCACAGTTTTAACGCAATTCATTCATCACAATTCAAAGGTACTTACCAAAACCTAATTAGAGTCGATTCAATGGCTTATTACTACCCATTACATGTTAACCCATAATACCCATTAAACGACGATAAACCCCCCTTACCTGAGTTAATCCGGCAAATCCTTCTTTGACCTTCAACAATCGTGAATTCTCCTCTTGAGCCCTAGCCTCTTCTTCTCCCTTTTCTCAGTTCTTCTCCTTTTCTCCCAATTAGTACGTGTTCTCTGTTTTCACGTGTAAAAACCCTTTTTCTAAATGGGACTCTTTACTGATTTCCAAAAATCGTTCCAATTCCAACTTTATTATTCCAATAATAATAATCCAATAATATTCCAATTATTTAATTAAATTAATAAATATACTAATAATAATATATATGAATGGTTTATCTTTTATTTTGAAAAATAATACCCTCTCATTCATATTATCATCATAATATACTATTAAACTTAAATTAAATAATTATCATATTTTATCGGGGTGTTACAGAAAGCATACAAGAATCCTTTGTTAAGGCATTCTTCCTCCCCAGTGAGAACGTTATCATGAAACCTTGGAATGGTATTCCCCGTAGGTTTTTCGAGATATCTCCTTTGTGTTGCCTTTTGCAAATACCCTGGGAGTCTTTAACCAGTCACTTACCTTTCGTAAGCGATCCCCTGTCTTTTGCATGGGAGGTCCCTTATTTCATTTTCAATACCCATCCGTATTCATCTCCAACACTCGTTCGTGTTGATCATTTCATTTTCAATACCCTTCTGTATTGATCTCCAACCCTCATCCATGTTGTTATCTTTCTTCAATACTCGTTCGTATTGATCTTCAAAATTTGTCTGTGTTGTTACCTTCTTCAATACTCGTATGTATTGATCTCTAACACTCGTCTGTGTTGTTACCTTATTTCGATACTCGTCCGTGTTGATCTCCAACACTCGTCCATGTTGATCATTTCATTTTCAATACCTGTCTGTATTGATCTCCAACACTCGTCCGTGTTGTTACCTTCTTTCGATACTCGTCCGCATTGATCTCCAAAACTTGTATGTGTTGATCATTTCATTTTCAATACCCGTCTGTATTGATCTCCAACACTCGTCCATGTTATTACCTTCTTTCGATACTCGTCTATATTGATCTCCAACACTCGTTTGTGTTGATCATTTCATTTTCAATACCCGTCTGTATTGATCTCCAACACTCGTTCGTGTTGTTATCTTTCAATACCCGTCCGTATTGATCTTCAACACTCGCCCGTGTTGTTATCTTTCTTCAATACTCATCCGTATTGATCTTCAACACTCGTCTGTGTTGTTACCTTATTTTAATACCCGTCCGTATTGATCTTCAACACTCGTCCGTGTTATTATCTTTCTTCAATACTCGTCTGTATTGATCTTCAACACTCGTCCGTATTGTTACCTTCTTTCAATACTCGTCCGTATTAATCTCCAACACTCGTCCGTATTATTATCTTTCTTCAATACTCGTCCGTAGTGATCTTCAACACTCGTCTGTGTTGTTACCTTCTTGCAATACCCGTCCGTATTGATCTTCAACACTCGTCCGTGTTGTTATCTTTCTTCAATACTCGTTTGTATTGATCTTCAACACTCGTTCGTGTTGTTACCTTCTTTCAATACCCGTCCGTATTAATCTCCAAGACTCGTCTGTATTGTTATCTTTCTTCAATACTCGTCCGTATTGATCTTCAATACTCATCTGTGTTGTTACCTTCTTTCAATACTTGTCTGTATTGATCTTCAACAGTCGTCCGTATTGTTACCTTCTTTCGATGCTCGTCCGTATTAGGCATCGACACTCGTCCGTTTTATCCCCTTTTTCTGATACCCGTCCATATTGACCTTTGAGACTCGTTCGTGTTGGTCTTCTTTTTCAATACTTGTTCGTATTAATCCCCAGTGAAGTCTCCATCTCTTGACACTCGTCCGTGTTGGCCTTCTTTCTTCGGTACTCTTCTATATTGATCTTAACACTCGTCCGTGCTGATCTCTTATTCTCATTTGTATCTAGATCCCAACACTCGTCTATGTTATCCTTGTTTCTTGTACCCGTTTGTGTTAATCTCAACGGTCGTCCGTGTTGTTAAACCATTCTTGATACTCACTGGTATTGGTATCCCTCACTCGTCTATGCGGACCTCAACTCTCCTTCTTAACCTTTTGTTAACAAATTCTCATCACCTTTTGTGTGAGAAGTGTGTTCACTTTTTCCTAACTATATCCTAAGATCGCGTTTCTCTTTCTAAGGAGTCGTTGTTGCCTGTTGCAAGAGAAGGTCGCTTCTCAGTTGAGCTACTTACCTTTAGCAAGACGCCTCTCTGCCTTTTGTAGAAGATCTCATTCCAATTCTTCATATCCATCGGTACTTTCCTTTTGCAAACACTTGTTTCTTTCACCTTCGCGGAATCCTGCGGGAATACCTCGATTATCAATCTCAAGCCAAAACTTGTTAGTGGAGACAAAACAAAGAAAAAACAAAGAGAAAGACACAAAAAAGAGATCAGCATACGTAGCATATTACATATAGCATGCATGACTTCATAAAACATATCACTGAATAACTTTTCATAAACCCCATTTACCCTACATCTCATTCATTTCATTCATTCCCTGAGGGTAAATTTCTTGGTTATTTTAGTATTTAATCCTCTCCTACCATGAATGTTTGAGAGCAGTTGTTATTCATACCTTCAGGTCCGAGAAGATTAAATAGGGGCAGCTGTCATACCCCAAAATTTTCCCTCCTTTTCGCCTTTTCATTTAACTATAACTTGACAACCATCTAACCCCGTTCATACTCACTCATGTGCACTCATTCATTCATGATTAACATCTGCTAACAGGCGTCACAGATCCGGGGTTGATAAAATCGGAGTTGGATTGAGGATTGTGGCATTGCACATCATATGGATTGAAATCATGATTCATGGCTTTGCTATTCGAGGATCTTGTGTATAAACTGTCGATTGGTCGATATTCATCTTGTTTGATTCATGGCATTGGCACAAGTCATTGGTTCAGGATATTGTGGTCCATATTTGTTTGTCCATGAGAAAATACGCATTTTTGATCAACTGTTGACTTTTTGGTCAACCAGTTGACCAAAGTCAACCATCAATCTCCGAATCTTTAATCATGTGATCTGTAATCATTCCATCAATTTCGAATTAATTCAGGAAGTTTGGGTGGATTTTAAAGGTTTAAATTTATTTTTAATTCAAAGCTTTATCCTTGAGATTCAAATCGACTTTTGAGAATTATTTCGATTTCATAACCATTTCATCATTTTCTTTAGCCGATTAAACTTTAGAAAAATATTGTTTTTAACTACCAAATTAATTTTGATATTTCCTTTGTTATTAAAACTTCTTGATTTTATTAAGTGAACCATTTAAGGCCAATTTCTAAATCCAAATCCATTTTTTTTGTCCATAGCCAAATCTTAAAACCAATATCCAATTTGTATCCACATATCCAATTAAATAAAGAAAAAACAATTAATTGATATTCATTTAAACCAAATTAACCAATCCCATAACAAATATCCCATCCAAAATCCAATTTCATTTTAATATCCATTTAACCATTTTTTTAACAACTATCCATTTAATGTCCATAATCCAAAATCCATTTTACCAAATCCATATCCATTAACCAAAAAACCAATATCCATTTAAATCCATATTCATTTGACTAATTTCCAAAATCATTTAATCCATATCCAATAAAAAAGAAAATTGAAAGAAAGCAAAACCACGACAGTGTGAACCGAAAATAGCTACTGCGCAAAAACGTACATAAACCAACAATAAATAATAGCCAAACGCTGCCACCACCAAAAAGCTGCTACACAATACGAGCCAAACCAACCACAACAGCTATAAGCCATAACAACTTCCATCCAAACTGCAACGCGCTAACAAAAAGGAAATGAACAACTGATGAACGAAACTAAAAAAGAACTGGTAGCAGCATGAATCAACAACACAAAACGAAAATAAATCACAACAGCTACTGCAAGTGCATAAGCTAACACAAACACCACTAACCATGAAAAACATGAGGTAGCCATTGTGCGAATAAAATTGCAAATCTTGATTTCGTGATCTAGTTTTACTTGATGGAATAAAATTTTAGTTGCTAGAGATGTTTTCTTTAGGGATAGGTTTGAACTTCCGTATTACTATTTTTCTAAATGAATTAACATTTTTCCTCTTTAATATTATTTAATCTTTTTTTATTAAAATAAATTACCATTTTATTTAAAGATAGGTTTGAACTTCCATATTACTGTCTCCATAGTTTTACTTGGGGTTTTAGTTTGGTCCCCTCTCCTCTGTACCTTTTGCCTCTTTAATATTATTTAATCTTTTTTACTTAAAATAAGTTAACATTTTAGGAGAAAGCCTCTCTCTTTGGAGACTTCTCTTTAGTCTTTACACGCCCACACTAAGGTTTTACTTAGTAATTACGAGTAGTAAAAATTTCATGTTTTTAGTATGTGAAATTTCAAAAACATAAATAATAGAAACTCATTTCATTTCATTTGTAATTGAAAAACAAAAAAAAAAGCTTAATACACCACTTCAAAAGCACTTCTGATCTTCCAAACTGTCTTAAATTTCTAGATAAAGTAGTGTAAACTTATAAAATGAAATTTCAACACAAGCCAATCACATAGAAACTTAAACCTCTTTCACACCACTTGATTTCTCCTCAAGTTCAAAAGCAGAAACAACGAAAGTTCTAGAAAGTCCAGCAGGAGTTTGAAAAGTGATTTTCTCAGTTGGTGGATCATCAACATAAATATCACTTAGTGTAACCCATATAAAAAGCTCTTTGGATTTAACACCACTCATTTTATTAATCTTACCTTTTTCAACATAAGAAGTGTCGAAAATCCCCCAAAATCTATGGAGAATTTCAATCAATCTTGATGAACAAGATTGTTATCACTCACACAATGACAATGAAAAAGAAGAAAAATGTAGAAATAAAGAAAGAACGATGAAGGAGAAGAGGAATTTGAATTCTGCAGAGTTTATCTCTGCCCACAAATTATGGAAAACTTCTTATTCACTTTGCAACTGCAAAATACTGTGAATTACAAGTGTTATGAATACTTTATTCACCTCATTACAAAAATAAGGGTTACTCCCTTCGTCATGATGTCTACAATCTGATTCTCAGTTCTGCAGTGTTCCACATTCATCTTCCCATCTTCTACCTGCTCTCTAAGATAATTGAACCTCATATCGATGTGATTGCTTCGACCATGTGTTATCGGATTCTTCTCCAGATTGATAGTTGACATGTTGTCGATCTTCATGGAAATATCTCCATGACTTTTCGCTATTATCTCTTCGACTAGATTCACCATCCATATTGCTTGACATGCACAAAGAGAAGCAGTTATGTATTCTGCTTCACATGACGATAATGCCACTACTGGCTCCTTTGTCGAACTCCAAGCAATTGGTGCACCACCTAGCATAAACATATAGCCAGCTGTGGATTTTTGATCCTCAACATCACTACACCAACTTGAGTCGGTGCATCCCAGTAATTTGCATTCTTTTCCTTCATCATCTGCAGGAAACAAAATTCCATAGTCGAGAGTTCCTTTCAAATACCTTAGTGTCCTCTTCGTCACTGCTAGATGTGATACTTTTGGCTTCAGCATGAACCTACTCACCATACCTACACTATATGCTAAGCCATGCCTTGTGTGACAAAGGTATCTAAGTGACCCAATAAGTCTTCTATATTAGATTGGGTCGACATCATCTTCATCTGAATATTTTGACAGTTGTAATATGGGCTCAGCTGGAGTTGAAGTTGGGTTACAATCTTGCATCTCAAATCTCTTGAGTATTTCGCCTACATACCTTCTTTGATGCATCATCAAACCTCTACCACTCTTGTAGAATTCGATGCCAGGAAAATATGAAATGTCACCTGGATCTGACATTTTGAAATCCTTGTTGAGATCACCTTTGAAGTCTTTGATCTCCTTCTTGCAGCTACCTATTATCAACAAGTCATCAACATAGAGACATAGTATAAAAAATTCACTCTTGCTTCTTATTACATATACTCCATGTTCACTTGTGCACTTCACAAGTTTCTTCTCCCTTAGAAATCCATCTATCTTCTTGTTCCAAGCTTTTGGAGTTTGTTTAAGTCTGTACAGGGCTTTATGCAGACTGTACACCTTTCTTTCTTCGCCATGTTTCACAAACCCAACTGGTTGTGCAACATAAACTTCTTCTTCTAAGGGGCCATTAAGGAATGCACATTTCACGTCCATCTGACACATCTACCAGTTTTTCATGTTTGCTAGACCAACAACCAACCTGATTGTTTCGGTCCTAGAAACAGGTGCAAAAACCTCATCGAAGTCGATTCCTTCTTTTTGAAGAAATCCTTTCGCCACAAGTCTCTCCTTGTGTCGAGTCACTTCTCCTCTGGTATTCAACTTCACCTTGTATACCCACTTCACATCAATTGCCTTCTTGTCCTTGGGCAATTCGACAAGTGACCAAGTGTTGTTTACTTCGATTGACTTCAGCTCTTCGTCCACTGCTTTCATCCACTTCGAATCTTTCAATGCCTCGACTGCATTGACAGGTTTGACATCTGCGTAGAAAGAATAATATACCATCTCACCTTCTTCATTGACCACATCATCTAATGAAATCGCATATTCTTGCAACCTTGTAGGCATGTGTCTTGTTCTTTGAGGTCTGCTTGGGCCTGCTTCACCTCTGACTTCTTCTTGTCAAACTTCTCTTTCGACTTCACTAGCTGGTTCATCATTAAAGATTCTCATTGAATCTTTCTTTACATTCGCAGTCCAATCCCACTCCTTAAGCTCATCTTTGATCACATCCCTTCTGATCACCACTTGCTTATTCACCGGGTCGAACAACTTGTATCCTCCAGTCGAATGATATCCTATCAGGATCATCTGACTCAACTTGTCATCAATTTTTCTTCTCAACTGATATGGCACATGTCTATGTGCTATAGATCTAAACACCCTTAGATTACTCAAGCTAGGCTTGACACCAGACTAACATTCTTTTGGCGTGATTCCTTCTAGCTTCTTCTTCGGACATGTGTTCAAGATATATGTCGCAGTCGACATGACTTCTCCCCACAATTCTTTGGGTAGATGCTTGCCTTTCAACATACTTCTAACCATATTCATGATGGTTCTATTATTCCTTTCTGCTGTGGAGTGTAGGGTGGTACCACCTCGTGCATAATCCCTTCTTTCACACATAATGCATTGAAGTATTTCGACACATATTCTCCACCACCATCAGCCATTAAAATATTGATCTTTCGACCGCTCTGTCTTTCAACCATAGATTTAAACTTGGAAAATACCTCGATCACTTCACTTTTCTTCTTGATCAGGTAAGACCGCAGTTTTCGACTGAAATCATCTATGAATGTAACAAAGTATTTGTTACCTCCAATTGAATCCACTCGGAGAGGACCACATACATCAGAGTATATGACTTCAAGAATTGCCTTCGACCTGCTTCTTGCATCCTTATTGAAGTTGTTCTTATGATGCTTCGCCTGCATGCATTCTTCACACACTTCATTTGGAATGTCGATTTCTAGTAATCCTGAAACCATATTTCTTCTCTTCAAATCTCTGATGTCTTTGAAATTGAGATGGCCAAGTCTATAATTCCTTATCCATTCATCTCTGCTAGCTGTTGTTGGAAGGCACTTATGCTCCATCATATTTAGTTCAATCTTGAAGGTTCTATTCTGAGACAGTGGAGCTTTCAAGATCAACCTTCCATTTGAGTCGAGAACTCTCATCATCTTGTCTTTGATTGACACCTTGTAGTTATTTTTGACTAACGGCCCTATGCTAAGCAAATTTCTCTTCATGCCTGGTATGTACAACAAGTTTGAAATTACTGACCTCTTGCCATATTTCCTTATAATCAGAACATCACCAACACCTTCAGTTGCTAGAGTGTTGTCATTTGCAAAATTTCACCATGTTCTTCATTGAGGGCTTTATGTTGACAAACCAATCTTTCCTTCCAGACATGTGTGATAAGCATCCTGAGTCCAAGTACCATTGGTCCTTGAATCTCTCTTCATATCTGGTTGTAACCATTAACAACGTCTCTTCTTCTTCATGTTTCGCCAACTTTGCATAAGTTTCTTGATTCTTCTGCTTTTATAGACAATCACTAGAATAGTGACCATACTTCTGACAATTGTAACTCTGAATGTGACTCTTTTCTGGATTTTGACCACCATCTCTTTGGTTGCCTTGGTTCTAGGGTTTTTTTCTTCTGATTTTACCAGTTTCCTTCTTGCTGATTTCGAATGATCGAATTGTTGTAACCTCCTCTGCCTTTGTTGCCATTCTAGCTTCCTTTGCCTTTTCTTTCTTTTGCTGATTGAGCCTGCAAAGCCATATCATTCTTCAAATTTCCTGTAGCTCTTTCAGCCATTCATTGTTCACGAGATTCAAGCGTCCCTTGAAGCTCTTCCTTTGTCAGTTTTGACAAATCTTTCGACTCTTCTATGACTACTACCACGTGGTCGAACTTTGGAGCCAACAACCTCAAGATCTTTGCAACAACAGATCTTGATGTCAACACTTCTCCACATACCTTCATTTGATTCACCAGTTTCGTAAGCTTGGTGAAGAAATCGGTTATGCTTTAATTGTCTTCCATATGAAGCAATTCATATGTTCTTTTGTGAGTTTCTAACCTCACCTCTTTCACCTTCTCCGCACCTCCAAACGATTTTTCCAAAATTTCCCATGCTTCTTTCGCCGACTCTGCATCACTAACCTTTTCAAAGTTATCTATATCAATTCATTGATGGATTATAAAGAGAACTTTATAATCTTTCTTCTTCAATTCTTTATGTGCAACCTTTTCTTGATCTGTCGCGACTTCTACAACCGTTGTTACTCCTTCCTTCACAAGATCCCAAAGATTTTGATAACAAAACACAACCTTTATCTGCTTGCACCAATTCTCATAATTGTTGTTCTTGAGAATCGTAAGATTTGCTGGAAAATGCTCGTTTGGATGATTCATTTTCATGGTGATTTTCTTCCCACGAATCGATTAAACCAGAGCTCTGATACCAGATGTTAGAAATCCCCTAAAATCTATGGAGAATTTCAATCAATCTTGATGAACAAGATTGTTATCACCCACACAATGACAATGAAAAATAAGAACAATGGAGAAAGAAATAAAGAACGATGAAGGAGAAGAAGAATTAGAATTCTACAGAGTTTCTCTCTTCCCATAAACTGTGGAAAACTTTTTATTCAGTTTGCAACTACAAAATACTACGAATTACAAGTGTTATGAATACTCTATTCACCTCATTACACAAATAAGGGTTACTCCCTCTATTTATAGATTTAGTTTAACTTGGACCTCAAGGCAAAGCCCAAAACTATAAAAGCCCAAAATAGTTAACACTACTAAAATAGGCCTAAGTCAAAATCCTATGTGAAGCAACCTGCTTCGACACTTCGACACACTAACATAACTCAACACACTAGGTTGTTCAACACTTTCTTACTCTGTGGAGAAACCTGCTTCGACACAAGGAATTACAATTCAACAAGAAGTGACTTCAGTAGCATAAGAAATAAGTTTTCCAATCTTTTCAAATTTGTGTGTAATCCTATTCTTCTGTTTCAGCCACACGAAACCTGTTTCTCTGTTGTGACCAACTTCAATGATGTCTTTCAATGGTAACATATCTTTGGGAAGACACATATCTTCCAGAAGTTCTTTTGATTTCACTTGACAAATTTCGTCTCCATAATATACTTCTGATTCCAATTTGATTCCTTCTGATACCAATATCATTGTTTTGTCTTGTTTTCGATTTGTTTTGGTGTGTTGTTACATTTTGTTCTGATTGGGGTGTTATATATACTTCACAAATGTACTAAGTTTAATTCTTTTTCTTTCTTATCCAAAGCAATTAAAAAACATGTTATGATGTTGAGGATCGTAATGTACTAGGCTTAAAATATTTATAAAAATATTTTTATGAAGTGTAAACACTTTTATATTTATAAAAATATACTAGGTTTAAATAACAATTTTTATAAATTTGGATACACAATCATAAAATTTGGATACACTGTTATAAACCCCATCATAAAAAAATGGATACACAATCATAAACCCCATCATAAAATGTACTAGGTTTAAAATATTTTTATAAAGTGTATAGTTAATTCTTTTGCATTCTTATCCAAATTTATAAACGGAAAAACATTGTCGATCAAAGCAATTTTTTTATATGAATATAAAAATGTGTTATTAAAAGGAAATATATCAAAATATTAATGAATATCAAAATATTAATGATTTTTTTATTTCTAAAGAATAACATATAATGAGATATTATTATATTAATGTATCTGTTACAAGAAAACTTATAGAATTTTAAAAAGTGATACACAATTTATTATATAGTATATACCTTATTTATTATAGTATCCGTTACAAGAGAACATTTTAAAAATTGTACAAAATATTAAACATTTATTATATACTAACGTCCAAATATTTTTTCCATTTTAGTGCGTACATGCATCAATATATAAACAAGTATTTTTATTTAATTTTATTTTAATTTGAGTTATTTATATAATAATTTTGGTGATATACGCTCTCATGGTTTATCCATTTTTTTTAGTGCACACACATAAAAATATAAATATTTTTTTTTGCTTAATGTTGTTTTTTATTTAAAATATTAGTAAAACCCCATGTATACGCACAAATTCTGGTATGATATAATATTTTTTATAAATATAAAAAATTGTTGTTTTAATGAAATTGTATCAAAAAAATTATATTAAAAAATTTAACCGACATTCTATATATAAACATTATTTTGTTTTTAAATAGTTTATAAAACTATTTGAATTAATAATAAATTTTTTTCTGTTTATAAAAAAGTATTCGGATGAAAAATACATTATTTTTATTTTAACATTATTTTGTTTATTTTAGTTTATAAAAATATTTGTATATATTTTTTTTCTTTTATAAAAATATTTGTATCAACAATAGACTTCTTTCCTTTATAAACAAATTCATATCAACTATACACTTTTTTCGTTTATAAAAATATTTGTATCAACAATAGACTTCTTTCCTTTATAAACAAATTCATATCAACTATACACTTTTTTTCTTTTATAAAAATATTTGTATCAACAATAGACTTCTTTCCTTTATAAACAAATTCATATCAACTATACACTTTTTTCGTTTATAAAAATATTTGTATCAACAATATATTATTTTTTATTTATAAATTTTTTTGTATCAATAATATACTTTTTATTATTTATAAAAATATTTGGATCAACAATAATTTTTTTCCGTATATATAAATAAAAACAATAATACCATTTACAAAAAAGTCAGGCCTATCAATGAACATAACCAAGTATAGGTTCATGAACCAAATAACCCGAATAACCAAATAACCTGAATATGAGAAAAAAACTAAATTTGTTAACTTGTGTAATATTTCATTAAATTTATAAAGTTCCTAAATATTTAAATGAAGTTGTGATTTTTTTAGATAAATTTAAACTTCAATTGAGTAGTTTTTGAATTTAACTTTTAAATGTATCTTTGGTAAGTTGCGTAGTTTTTGAATCAGTAGATTTTTGAGACAAAGTTAAACTCCAATCTCATAATTTTGATTTTATTTCAATATTTTCTTTTTAAAAAATTATAATTTTAAATATCAAATATATATAAAAATATACATTTAAAAAATGATTTTTAAGTCGCTGAAGTAAGTGAGTTGAACCTAACGAGATTAATTTAACGAGTTAAACCAAATTGTTTGTGAACTAATAACGAGGCGAGTTTGAGCGTAAAAAAGTTCGTGTCGAAGTCGAACTGAGATTTGAACTGAACCAATTCTTAACGAGTTGAGTCGAGCTAAGACGACTTCGACTCGACTCATTTCCAGCCCTAATAAAAGTATTTGGATCATAAAAAATAATATTATAAATATTAATTTTTGTAAATCTTATTTAATAAAAGTATTGTGTATAATTATCAATTACTTTTATATTACATTTTTTCTATCGTATAGAATACTTATTTTATACAAAACTTTAACTCCTTACATTATATTTTATAAATTAATTAGTAAAATATTATATTTCTTCCACTAATTATTTAATCTATCTTTTTATTATATCTTTTTCAAATCTCACTCTTCTTATTTTATGTCATTGTATTAAACTTTATTTAATTTATTTAACTAATAAGGTGTTTATGATTATATAGCTCATATAATTAATAAGATATCAGGAATATATAAATAATTATATAATATTTTATTTTTATAGTCATGAGTCAATTATGAGTTGTTTATATTATATTACAGTTTTAGTACTATTTAATTCTTACATTGCTTATATATTTAATAATAATTTGAATATAAATTACATTTATTACCATTTATTATAAATTACATTTAATATCTTTGATATTTTTAATATCCTACAAAAGTTCAATCATTGTTATATGTTTTTTTATAATAAATTTAATATCATTAATTATGTATTAATATGTTTTATTATTTGTAATTTTACATAGAATATTATATTTTTAAATAGAAAAATATAATATATTGTACCTATTATAAACAAATATTTTTTTATTAACAATGAAGTAAATAACTTAGACATGTGTCATGCATTTGATTTAAATAAATTTATTAATAACGCTTAAGTTAGTGTAAAAAAAAAGGAGAATTATTGAAAATAATGGTATTGTTGTCTCATATGACACATTTTTTATTTTGTTATAGTTATTATATTTTCTGATAATAACTATTTTTTAGGATTGTTTTATTATTTTACATTATTAGTCTTTAGTTGAAATTCAAAAGCTCTGGTTATTTTCTTTGTATAGGTGATTCTACCTTATCGATAGCTAATTCTTTCTATTTTATTTTCTCCATATTTTATTTTCTCCACATATCACCAGAGATAATATACGCTGCACAAGGACACATATCACTAGAGATAAGAGATAAGATACGCTGCACCTCCAAAGGACACATATCACCAGAGATAAGAGATAAGACTCGCTGCACCTCCAAAGAACACATATCACCAGAGATAACGGACGTGAAAGTGGAATACATAACAAACTATCATTAATATAGTAATATTATTTCTATTTGACATGCTTTTTATTTTACAAAATAAGTATTATGGTTGTTATTTTTGATAATAATTAAAACAAAAAAAATCAATTTTAAATAAAAAAATTAATAATAATAAATAAAGGTGATACTAATGGTTAATTTTACTATTTCAATTTTATATAATATTAGCCTAAAACAACCCTATAGTTCTTCTAATAATAAGTCATCCATGTTAGTATCTGAGAGAACATTTTTTGAATTGAAAAAAAATTACACATTTACTATATATTGAAAGTTACACATTTATTATATATTAGTGTCCAATTATTTTTCTATTTTTTAGTGCATATATATGTTAATATATAATCAGGTATTTTTATTTAAAGTTAAATTATTACTGTATTAAAATTTGGAATATACATTCTCATGTCGGTTTATCCATTTTTTAGTGCACATGCATAAAATTATAATTAATGATTTTTGTTTAATATTGATTTTTATTTGAAATACTATTAAAAACCCCGTGTGTGCGCACGAATTCTGATCTGATACACATTTTATCTAATATAAAAAAATTATCGTTTTAAAGAAATTATACTAAAAAAATTATATTTGAAAATTTAACAAACATTCCATATATAAACATTATTTTTGTTTTTAAATTGTATATAAAACTATTTGAATTAATAATAATTTTTTTTCAATTTATAAAATTATTTGGATGAAAAATACATTATATTTGTTTTAACATTGTTTTGTTTATCGGAGTTTATAGAAATATTTGTATATATTTTTTTCATTTATAGAAATATTTGTATAAATAGTAGACTTTCTCCCTTTAGAAAAATTTCATATCAATTATACACATTGTCCGTTTATACAAATATTTGTATCAACAATACATTTTTTTTCATTTATAAAAATATTTATATCAACAATACAAATATTTTTTATTTATAAGAATATTTGGATCAACAGTATTTCTTTTCCTTATATACAAATAACAACAATAATACTATTTATAAAAATGAAGGCTGACGATGAATATAACCAACTCAAAAATAGTTCGGAACTCGATTCGACAATTAAATTGTTGAACTAGATTCATGAAACAAATGAGCTGAATATGAGCGAAAAAACTAAATTCGTTAACTAAATGACCTGAACTTGAACTATATATAGTTTGATTCGTTAGGTTCATGAGTCAACTCAATTATATATGAGATGAATTATATTATCTTTAAGAATAGGTTTAAAGATTTACTCAAAACTTCATTATATTATCCTTTCATACTAGTTATGGAAATAAAGTCAACTCGATTATATATGAGAAGAATTATATTATGTAATGAAGGTTGCAAGTGGTGTAAATATTATAAGATGGAAATGTATTGATTTCTAGTGATTTTTGGTTTAACATTTTATTAAATTTGTAAGGTTCCTAAATATTTAGACGAAGTTGTGGATTTTTTAAACAAAGGTAAACTTCAATTGAGTAATTTTTGAATTAGACTTTCAAATGTATCTGTTGAAAGTTGCGTAGTTTTTGAATTAGTAGAATTTTAAGACAAAGTTAAACTCCAATATGATAACTTTTATTTTACTTCAATGTTTTGTTTTTTAAAACCTATTAATTTTAAATGTCTAATAAAAAAAGTAAAAAAGACAAATCGGTAAAGCAAGTGAGCTGAACCTAATGAGATTAATTTAACGAGTTAAGCCAAATTATTTGTGAACTAAAACGAATCGAGTTTAAGTTTTAAAAAAAAGTTTATGTCGAAGTCGAATCGAGATTTGAGTTGAACCAATTCTTAATGA
Organism: Lathyrus oleraceus; assembly: GCF_024323335.1. Taxonomy (NCBI): domain Eukaryota; kingdom Viridiplantae; phylum Streptophyta; class Magnoliopsida; order Fabales; family Fabaceae; genus Lathyrus; species Lathyrus oleraceus. Next base: position 51,535,541 of record NC_066581.1, on the reverse strand, counting down.
GTTTAACCTACCTGAGCTGACTTCGACTCAACTCGACTCATTTTCAGCCCTAATAAAAATATTTGGATCATAAAAAATAATGTTATAAAAATTAATTTTTGTAAATCTTATATAATAAAAGTATTGTGTATAATTATCAATTACTTTTATATTATATTTTTTACTATTGTATAGAATACTTATTTTATACTAAGCTGTAATTCCTTATATTATATTTTATAAATTAATTAGTAAAAAATTATATTTCTTCCACTGATTATTTAATCTACTTTAAAAAAAAATATTAATCGAATGATAAGGCTTATATAAAACAATTATATTCTCATATTGTAATAACCAAAAGTGATCCCACTTGATGAATATTGTTAAAGTTATTACTATTTCTTTATTTGGTATCAGAGCTCCATCGGAGAGCATGATATAGTTAGAAAGTAAGAGTGTTTGAGAGGAAAAACACTAGAGTGACTGAAAGACGTGAAATGGCTGAATCGAGCAATTTCACCGCACAAAGTGCGCCCAAGTTTGATGGAGATTATAATCATTGGAGTTTGATCATGGAGAATCCACTTCGTTATGGAGCGCGTTATGGACGTGGGAGAGTGTCATACCTCGAAAAAATGATAACATGACTTAAGTGAAGCCCAATCTTACGCTCGCAATGATGGACTGAACAGAGTCGCCACCGAACTTTATTTATTCCTAAAAAGGAAAGGGGAAATATCGATAAAACCCAAGAAAGAATGACAATGATTATGGTCGTCGCAACCAAATTAGGGTTCGGAAGTCGATTACGCAAGGGGAAGATATTAGCACCTCTCACGTCCGTTGTACTCAACGGGAACCGTTAGGTTAGTTGTGCGCGTTTGTGTTGGTTTGAAATGTAAGGCTTCAAGTTATTAGGTGGGAAATAAAGAATAGAAAAGAGAAAGAATGTTTTTGGATTTTCGACGGAGGACTAAACCTAATTTTTTTATTAGTGGGCCTGACAAGATTTATAAATCCTGCTCCTACGTATCTCAATAGAGAACTCAAGGCTTACGTAGTTCTGGATAGAAAATGCTTGTTTATTGGTCGATTATAGCGAAAGCTACTTTGTGTTAATCGACGAAAACATTGTTGGACTACCCAAAACAGATGGAGAAACATTGCCTTGCATTGTTTTGAAATAAAGTACCTTTCGTTTGAGAAAGGGTTTAAGGATCAATCGCATGGCGGCGAGAAAATAATTGGATTGGTTTGATGCATTTTGGGTAATGGCGAGAACTTGGATGGGCGAGATATCCATCTCGAATCCTAGTCTCAGGAGTGCATGGTATCCACCATGTTCCATTTCCATCTTATTTGCAAAAGTGTTTAATAATGATTAAGTGTTTTTTGAATTTGATTGAGAAAGGGTTTGACGAAACCGTGTTGACAATTTTGGATGATGGTGAAAACTAAGATAGGCGAGGCATCCACCTCGAATCTTAATCTCAGGAGCTCGTGGCCTCCACCACGTTCCATTTCCATTTTCATTTAAAAGTGTTTGGTAAGAATTAAGTATTTTTGAGTTTTATTATTGTGAAAATGACTTGACGTTATATCAAGCATTTGATGAGCGATTGAGAAAAATTTGAATGACATGGTTTGAAAGAGATGGAATAGATTTGGATGATGGCAAGAGCTAAGATAGACGAGACATCCATCTCGAACCCTAGTCTTGGGAGTGCGTGGTATCCACCATGTTCCATTTCCATCTTTATTAAAAAGGTCTTAAATATGAATTAAGTTTTTTCGAGTTTTTTTCTATTGTGAAAATGACTTGACGTTGGATCAAGCATTTGATGAGTGATTGAGAAATATTTGAATGAAGTGGTTTGAAAGAAATGGAATGGGTAGAAACAGATGTATTTGAGAAAAATACCCGACGTTGGATCGAGTTTGTATTTTTGATCTTTTGGAAATGATTGATTTTATTCTTGTGTTAGTAGCTAGCTAAACAGTCAAGCAAGTAAAGAAAGAAAAACAGTAAAATATTATTACGCATCATGGGAGTGGGGGTACATTTTGTCAAATGGGGATTCAAAGTAGTGGAATAATTAAAATGGAACATAATAATCAACGAGCAATGCATGAGTGTAAGTGCAAGCGAACCGTCTCATTGTAAGAAAGCCCAAGAGTAAGCTATGTGAGGTTGGTGGCGATGCTTAAAAGCAATCGGCTTACAAGGGTGTGGAGATGGGGGAATTACAACTAAGTACTGTACTCAAAACCAGTTTATGCATCATGTCAACATTGAATGATCATGTGTGACCAACCGAAACGCGACGAAATTCTATCGTTATCTCGATAAAATAATCATGGATAAACAAACATGAGAGTAGTTGAATCCATAAATTAAAATCGAGGCTTTGTCAATTAAAAATAAATAAAAGAAGTAAACATTAAAAATAATGAGTATCAGAGAAATTATAATAAAACATGAACATGGGAGGATTAAAAAGAAATACGCAAAAGAAATTAAAATATTATAAAACCAAATATGTAATGCACAAGTATCGAACCCACCACTTAAAGGGAGTTGGCACAACTTCCCCTCCACCAGGCCACAGACAGTCGACTGTTACTTTGACAGTGACCCTATCACATAAGCAAAAGGCGAAAGAAAATAGAAAGAAAAAAAAGGAAAACAACCTAACTAAAGGTGGGCGGTGGGCAACAAATACTTGGGCTTGATGATCACCCAACAGTCTCTGGGACTGTTTTGGGTCGGGTCAAATGAGACCCGCTCCGGCTTGGCCCGAGATGAGGTGGCACCGGGAATATCAAACACATCCTAGCTGCGTGGCCGTTGGGCAGTAGTCATGGGGACGCGGCCAGCATTAATTGTCAATTAGCAAATCAATGAGAAGCCGACAGAAAGGAAAGGTCAAAACTGCTGCAGCATGGGTATCAATTCCCAACACAAGTCTCTGAATGTTTTAAACAATATTAAAGACATATATTATTATTATTATTATTATTATTATTATTATTATTATTATTAGTTTTAAAAAGTGAAACAAAATATCCTAACCAAAACATGACCTTTCCTCAAGTAGGAGCAAACGATCACAGAAGAAAAAAAAATGGAAGAGTCGAAACATGAAGGGAAACGCACAGCAACACCCAAAGATAGTACAGCAAGGAAAGACGATGATGAAGCATAAGTCAAAAGGAATGGAGAGCAAAGACCAGACCAGAATTAAGTTTTAGGCTTACCTTTCCACGAAGATATTGACGGTGATGTTGGGTCCTCTAAACTCCGGCGCGTTTGATTCTCCGACGGCGTTCAAATGGAATCTCGCGTCTTCTCTGCGGAAAAGCACAAAGTCTAGGTTATCTCCTTCTTCTCCTTCTTGATTTCGTTAGGGTTTTGATATTCTCCTCGCCGTCGAAAAACGATTCTTAGGGTTTCCTCCCCTTTTAACATATTCTTTGTTCTCCTTATATAGTCCCATCCTGATGGTGAGAGGCCTCTAAAAATTCTCTCTGTGGTCCCTCTCTTCTTTCCTTTTCAACATTGGGGACGACATTACCTTTGGGAGTGTAGGTGAGTGTTTGTACGGACACTCTGGGGCCTTTTGTCCTCACCCAAACTCGTGGTCCCTCCTCCACTCCTTATTACTCTTTTACTGTCGGTAACAAACAAAACTGCTATAACTCATTTAGACGAAATAAAGTATGTGTGTCTTTTTGGAATTATACTGATTTTGTATTGCTGTTAATTTGCCGATGCAAGATCTTGTGGAGGGTGGTGAGTGTGGAACTCTTTCCCCATCGAAGAACAACTTGATTTCCAGGACGAAGCAGGGCAAAGTGACCAAGAAGGGATAATGATTCAAGCATGAGCAAAACAAATCTGATCATCAGAAGCTTTCCATCGGCCTTTCACCTGAGGCCTATCACGAAATGCAAAAAGATCTCTCAACCAGTGAATCACTTGATAGGAAATCAATGACTCGTACGAACCATCACGCATCTGAAGTTGTCTTACTTCTAAGGTCGCCAGGAGTACTTAGAGTCGCTACAACCTTCTATGTAGTTCTCAAGAGCCGATGAAAGCAACAGGATGATTGGAGGCGGAAGATTCAGTGCAACAAAATAAATCCTATCTGCAGGTATAGACAGTACGACCTTCAGAAGTTCTAACAGGTGCAACGTAACCAGATATGCTGTCGGTTTGGATGTGTAAGAAGCAAGCAAGGCAGAGGAAATGAAATCGAGTAGTCCAACTTATCGAGATGCTTGTAACTCAGGGTCCTTTCCCTCCACATACCTGATCATTTCAGAAGTTATCAACCCTATGCTTGACGCCCCTTCTTCCCTTACTTCCAATGGCTTGAGTTGAATCTCCTTTTGATTTTTGGTTTTTTGGTATTGACTGTTATGTGGTTTGGTTTGATTTTCGCAGGGCCACGGTTGTGTTTCTTGCAATGCCAATCGCATGATAACACTTCCATTGAGGATACATCAACTTGAATAGTTTGGGACCTAAGTATGCATGTGTGACCTGTTGGACCTGCTCCTTGTTGCATCTAAGATGAGTTATGCTGAGGCAGACAACTCAGATGCTGTTGTTCTCTTATGATTAGCAGGACATAGCCTAAGCTGGAGCAAACTTCCATTTGCCAATAACCAATATTGGCCATCACAAGGGTGTCAACTAAATGGGGTGAAGTTTTGGTTCCAAGAATCAGCTGAAGACCCTGTGGAGGGTCATGATCTTTCTCGGAGCAATGACCTGTGAGGACAAGGGCTTCCAGTTTAAAATATGCTTGCAGTGTTCTTGTGTCACCGAGGTTCTCAAGCAGAATGTTATCCAAGGCATGAACAGTGAGAACGGGCTCAACAAGACAGGGTTCTGGAACATCAAGATTCATGGTGAGAATCTTAGATAATGGCAGGTTGGCAAAAATACTTTTGGGCCATTCGTCAAAGAATCAGTGTTGCTAGAGTCATCCATTGACGGTACTACATATTTGTAGTAGTTCTTCAGAGGAAGATCAACAAGGGAACTCATTGGATTCAGCACAATCCTCATGCTGGGCTGAATGTATTTCCACAAAACTCGAAGAATCCCAGACAACTTTTGGCTGGTTGGACTTAAAGGATCCAGAACCGCATCAATATGCATGCTAGAATTTTCATTGTTCAGAATAATGGCATTGTGTTGAGCACTCAAACCTCAAAATGAGCACTTTCAGAATGTCGCTCTCTCATAGACATTGAAGATGATACAGACATGACAATATCACTAATGAATTTGCTTGTCAACATGTCAGGGTCAACATCTTCCCATTTCATTAAAGTTTATGCAATCTACTAGCCATGTAGGTGTTAATAGTATTGAGAGCGGAGGATTTGTTAAGAATGGCGAGTTTGGAGTATCCACTTCCTTCAACCAAAACGTTATGGTGATGATCAACGGAGAGAGCTGGGGTTTGGCTTAGCTGCTGTCGCCGGTGATGGTGGTGGTTTGCCATTTGTTGTAACAACCTCCGTACTGCCTTTTTTTTCTACATTATATTCATAACCTTGGTAGCAAATCTTTGTATTTGAAACTTAAATGGTCCATTGTCTGTTCTGAAACTGCTACCTGGAATGTACTTGAGCCAAACTTGGAAACCTCCAAAGTTCCATTCAACTCAAGCATAAGGACTAATTCCGTGGTGAACATAAAGATCTGCTTGCTGCACCAACTTTATGAACTTTACTAAAACATAGTTCCCCTTAAAAAATAGTATTTTCCAAGTGAAGGTTCATGCCCATTCCGAAACACATAATTTTGAATCACATCCAATCCTCCTTCTTTAGCCTTTTGGATAAGATCTGGCCACATCTCATGAGTACTTCTGGGGTAATGAATGGAGCCAGAAAGTAGTATCCTTCTTTGTCCATTGATCGTGGTAGCTTTATAATCAATGAAACAGAAACTTCATGTTGAGCAATAAGTGAAGTCGCAAGTATTACAAATAACAACATATTGAGCTTGAAGCCCACAAAGAATAATGAACCTTGAACATGTTATGTGTTTTTCAACATTTCATCCTAAGCTTCAATGTATATATATATATATATAGAAAGAGAGAAAGTAGGGATTAGGATCCTTGGGATTTTGGGGATGGGTTGGATTTGGTCCAAATTCCAATTTGCAAATTATGTATGCTTTGTATAATTTTATGATTCATAATGAATGTGACACTTGATGTGAATGAAAATTGTTTTCCCTTTTTTAGAAAAACAAAAATCTCTCTTCATTTCTAAGAAACCTCACGCGTTCATGTGATGATACTTAAATATTATGAACTAATCACATACCATGCAAATGAATGACTATGATTGAATGAATGTGAGAAGGTCATTGGTCATGAATGAATGATTGGAATATGAATGATTACGTGGAAGTCTTTAAACATGAATGAATGAATGAAAAAATCTTCTAATATGAAGTGAAGAATTTAAACCTAAAATGGTCATGAGGAGAAATGCAAATGACTAATTGATTGGGAAAATTTTCAGGACCAAAATCAGGGTATGACAGAGAGGAAGAAGCAATTTTCAAATAGGAGGTAACAACTATGTTAGGGGACGGGGAAGAGTAAAACCATTTGTAAATAGGAGTGCTATTATATCTTATCGATGTCAAAGACAATGACACTACCAATTTGAATGTCCAAGTCTAGAAAAAGAAGAAAACTATGTTGAGTTTGATGAGGAAGAGGAGTTACTCCTAATGGATCATGTCAAAGTTCAAGATATTAAAGACAAGGGGATATGGTTTCTTGATTCTGGTTGCTCTAATCACATGTCATGAAATAAAGAGTGGTTTTGTAGAACTAGATGAAATTTTCAATTGTACTGTTAGATTGGGAAACAACTCAAGAATGTCCGTAATGGGAAAAGGAAGTGTCGGGTTTGAAGTGGATGGAATCATTCTAACTGTGAGTGATGTTTACTTTCTACCTGACTTAACCAACAATTTGTTAAGTATTAACCAACTTCAAGAAAGATGTATGATAATAATAATAATAAAAGAAGGTGCATGCAAAATTTATCATCCTCAAAGAGGGAAAATTGTAGACAGCAGCATGACTCTGAACCCGATGCTTGTGATTCATGCTACATTAGCATCGTTTCCACGGAAATGCTTAAAGGTTGAGGAGGAAAAATTGGAGAATCTATGGCTTAGAAGGTACGGGAATGTAAATCATAAGTTAATTGTTGATATGTAGAAGAAATAAATGGTGAAAGTCCTGCCAATATTCAAGGAAACTGTGGGGGTTTGTGAAGTGTGTAATATTGGCAAGCAACACCAAGACAAAATTCCAAAGAAAAGTAATTAGAGAGCATCAGAAAAACTTGAATTGGTGCATGCAGATCTGTATGGTCCAATCACTCCAATCTCTCATAGTGGTAAGAGATATTTGCTAGTGTTTGTAGATGACTACTCTCCCAAAACTTGGATTTATTTTCTTATGGAAAAAGGTGAAACATTTGAGATATTCAAATGCTTTAAGAATTTGGTTGAGAAAGAAGCTCAAAAACATATATGTTTATTTACGAGAAGACAGGGAAGGAGAATTCACCTCAAACAAGTTCAATTAGTTTTTCCTAGAGAATGGAATTAAAAGGTAATTAACAACTGCTTTCACACCATAACAAAATGGGTAGCTGAACGAAGAAATAGAACAATTATGAATATGGTGCGTTGTTTACTTACTAAGAAAGAGATGCCAAAGACCTTGTGGACAGAAGTTGCGAAGTGGACAAATCATGTGATTAACAGAAGCCTTACCAAAGAAGTAAAGGAAATGGTACCAGAAGAAAGATGGAGTGGACTTAAACCTAGAGTTGACTACTTTAGGGTGTTTGTATCCATTGCACACGTACATATTACCTGAGCAGAAGAGACTAAACTTGATGATAAAAGTCATAAATATATCTTAATTGGAGTGAGTGATGAATTAAAGGCTTACCGGTTGTATGATCCAATATTTAAGAAAATCACAGTAAGCAGGGATGTCATATTTGAAGAAGGAGAAAATAGAATTGGAACGTAAATTCAGAAGAAGAAAAAGAAATTACTCTTGATTGGGGTAACAATGGTAGTGACATGGAGGATTCTAATGAAGAATCAAATATAGAAACAGAGGCGAGTAATGATGGAAGCCATGAACATACATTACAAAATAAGGAACGACAACATGAAGAGCAACAACATAAGGAACGACCAATAAGAGAGAGAAGAGCACCTAGTAGGCTGCAAGATTACGAAAGTGGGGAAGGTCTCTATAAAGAAGAACAAGAGGTTAATGTTTTTTTTCATGTCAAATGATGATCCCATAAATTATAAGGAAGATATGAATGATGTAAAATGGATAGAAGCCATGAAACGTGAAATAGATGTCATCGAGAAGAACAAAACATGAGAGTTAGTGAATCTACCAACACAAGCTAAGAAAATTGGAGTGAAATGGATTTACAAAACCAAACTGAATGAAGAAGGAAAGGTTGATAAGTACAAAGTGAAGGAGAAGGGCGATCCAAAATGCAGCGGAATTTAAAATTTCTCCTTTAATGATCCTTACGAATGGGCATGATCAGTGATAGAATCGTTACCTCTTTTGGCGATTGTAACCTTTGATGCAGATCTACGGAGCAATCACGAATGTTGAACGATGACAACGCCTCTACTCAGTCCACACAAATAGATTCCTTCAATCTCAGTGCTAGCTGCTACGAATGAAGGCTTTGAGTGAGAGAGAGAGAGAGAGAGAGAGAGAGAGAGAGAGAGAGAGAGAGAGAGAGAAACGAAATTGGAAGTGTCTTTATGCTTCTACACAAGGGTTCTATTTATAGAACCACTTGTGTGGGCTGCAAGCTAAAAAGCCCACTCAAGTGTATATGGCCCATATCTTATAATATGCCAAAATCACTTAAGCGTGTGGTACCTTACCATATTTCGTATTCTACTTAAGTACACCGTACCTTATGATGTTCTACAATTTATTTAAGGACATCGTACATTACGGTATTCCTTAGTTACTCTATCTCTCATCAACCCGTCCTTTGTGTGTGACCCTGTAGGTTTTCACGACATTGGCAATTATATTAAATCACGTATTTAACATAATAAACAGTAAGCGGTATCTAGCAACACATCACTGCTACCCAAGACACGAAAATGTCATGTGATCTGACAAATCCTTCTATGATAATAATTATGTGTATAATTACCCTTTTGCCCTTATGTCTATACTGAACACAAGGCATAGACCGTGTCATCCTTGTCCAGTTCAATATTGGGCCCATAGACATTTATCCTGTTATGCAGGATGGGAAAACTCCATCTAGGTCACTCATGTCCCTTAGCATGCTTCGTGGAGTACCCATCAACTGTCTTTATGGTCATCTAGTTATGGACAATGTTTGATCAGCAATAAGGCACTCGACTCTACATCTAGGGTTCATAGTGGTTTCAGGTCGAAGGGTGGTATACACCATTATCACCATGAGAATAACTTATGACACTTTGCATAACATTCTATATAGTATTCTCATAGCGGGTCAATCCAATATAAATATTACTCTTAATATTCATACCTATGTTTAAGACTTGATAACTCCTTATCCAGGATCTATGAGATGTGATCATCAGTCTATATACATAATAGTCTTAATGCTTTAATGTTATCCCACTTCACAATAAAGCTCGACTATGGATACTTTAAGAATAATGTCCTTATGTTTAATGTGATCTCATGATTAAGTCACACTTGATACATTAAACAGACTATCTATTCTATGGACTTTATTAGACAAACATAATAAAGAAAAAGCCTTTTATTATTAATAAATAATTCGATACAAGTACCAAAAGTATTGGCATCTAGTGCTTACACCAACACAAAGCTCGACTTGTTAAAAAAGGGTATACATAGACAGAGGGGGTAGACTATAATGAAGTATATGCTCTCGTTGCACGATGGGACATAATTCAAATTTTATTGGCTATGGCAGCACAAAAAGGATGGATTGTGTACCAGTTGGATGTGAAAAGTGATTTTTTATATGGATAATTGAAGGAAGAGGTATATGTGGATCAACCTGAGGGCTTCATTAAACACAGAGAGGAAGAAAAGGTATATAGGTCGAACATAGCCTTATATGGCCTAAAGCAGGTGCCAAAAACATGGTTTAGTAGAATCGATAGTTACTTCTGACGAGAAGGATTTTCAAAGAGTAAACATGACCATACTTTATTCATTAAGAGAAGAGAGAGAAAAATAATCATGGTAAGTATTTATGTTGATGACTTGATATATACGGGGAATAATGAAGAACTGTGTGCAATATTTAAGAAGTCCATGATGAAAGAGTTTGAGATGACAAACCTTGATACAATGAGGTTCTTCCTTGGAGTTGAAGTAAGTTAAAATGCAAATGGAATTAACTTATGTCAAAAGAAATATGGAAGAGAAGTTTTGGAAAGATTCAATATATGGAATTGTACCTCTGTCAAAAATCTAATAGTTCCTAGAACTGTGTTGTCAAGAGAAGGTGCAGAATATGTTGATTCAACTTTTTACAAGCAATTGGTAGATAGTCTGATGTATCTTACAACTACACGAACATATATGATGTACGTAGTGTGTTTGATTTCACGTTACATGGATAATCCAAAGGAGGAACACATGCAGATTGCTAAAAGAGCCTTGAGGTACTTAAGAGGTACTTTGGATTTTGGCTTATTTTATAGAAGAAGGATTGCATCGAAGCTTTTGGCATATACTGACAGTGATTATGCAAGAGATATATACGACAGAAAGAGTACTTCATGGTATGTGTTTCTACTAATTGAGGCAGCAGTTTATTGGAGTTCGAAGAAGCAACCTATGTGTGGCGGGAAATTCATGATCATCAAGCTATTAACAAGCTAGAGATCAATTAACAAGAATTGCCACCGCGCTTTTATTGTTTCCAAGGGAAAAGGGGAAAAGTACCAAAAGAAAAAGCCATTTGTGTTTGACAAGACCTTCGGACTTGTGCCTACGTACCAACATAAAAATGAGGGATCAAAACCTCGTAGTTCGTGCTATAAATTTCAAAATGGGTGTGTTGGTTTTAACAAAATTTAAGTTTGAAAGGCACAAAGGCCTAAAATGATTTGAATGGGTTAGTTCTTTTTGGCTTTTTCAAGATTTAAGTCAAGTATGATTAAGTTTATTTACAAGTTTTATTTAAGAAAATAAGTTTGAAAATGCAATGGCATAAGGCCAAAGTTTCTATCCTTTTGAAAATGGTCAAAGTTTAACATAAAATAGTTCACACAAAGAAGGTTTTAAAAATGGAGGGAGAGATTTTGAAATTAAGTAAATGGGGATAAGATGAAGAGACTACCCTATGCACAAAATTTAAAAGTTTAAAGTTGAAAAGATCTGACCAAATGGGAGCAATCCAATAGACAAGTATGTCAATAGAAACCCAGAATTCCCTTGGACTTTTAGAATCAAGCAACACACAAATGCACAATTATATCAATCTTGAAGAGCAAAGGCATCAAATAAAGATGGCCTCATCCAAGCTTATCCACTTCAATGATCTTCTTCAGAATAACCCATACAACAGATGAATTCCACAACTCACAGGTTCAACATAACAGCTTAACAATGATCAATGTTGCAGAGGAATCTGGAGAGATCTAGAATGATGTATCAAATGAATTTCACATTGCAAGTACTTGGTTCTTCAACAAATTGGCATTGGCCAAGCCCATTAGCAAGGGAATGTTGCCTAAGTTCCAAGTCCAATTGGGAGAGATCAAAACAACAGTCCACTCAAAAGTCTTTTAGGGTTTTTGTTATTATTATGTACATTAATGGTCAAAGACCACACAAACAGGCAAACAAAATAATATCACACAATATGGTCCAAGTGGACACAGTGAAAATTACATTAACATAAACAATTAGAATGATATGTACAATGACAAATGATATAAAGTGCTAAAAGTAAATTGCATAAAAGTAAAGACTTGAAATTAAAAGTTAATGGTTAGTAAGTTAGTAGTTAGTTTTGTTTTACTTTTTGATTTCAAGATATTCTTTGGAGAACACTCAACCCACTTGCCACAAGCATGAATCCCTGAACCAAAACATCTTCCAAAGGAAGGAAAGAAGGCCAAGTTTCCAAACAATACCATGGAAGAGACGAGACTTACAATCTCACTAACTAGAATGCTTATGCCTTTTATGTCACAAATTTAGCGCTATGTTAAGCAATCGTAATTGGACTTATGTAGAAGTCACAACTATTTGAGGCCGGGTAATAAACTTTTGGTGTTAATGCATGTTGGAGACATAGTATTAAGAACTATGCTCATTAAATATACCACACACAAAAATATGCAAAGGTGTGGCCTAATCTCATCCATACTCATGTAAATCTTTCAATCAACTAGCATTAGGACTTTGAGATGTCATTGGCCAATTGAAAATGAATGGATGAAGAAGGGGAATTAGATGAAGAGGGAAAGGAATGAATGAGATCACAAATTGGTCAAAGGAGGACTTTTACCAAATTAATATTATTCATTCATTTTGGGAGATGGAATGTACATTCCATCAATCCCCTAAATCCAATAATATTAACTTGACAAAGTCAAATCAACCTTGACCAAGGCCCAACAATAAATGAGAAACTCAATTAAGTCAATACAAATGGTCAACACAATTAAAATGACATTTATTCAATTAAAAATAATAAAATAATGCATTAAATTCAAATATGTTTTGTCCAAATCCTAAAATCTCATCAAAACACCAAATAAATGGCCATGAGATTTATCATAGGTCAAAGGACCTTGGAGAAAAAATTTCATAATTTTTGGACACTTAAAAATATTTTTAAATAATTAAAACAAATGAAAAATCAATTAATTCATGAAAATATTAATAATGATCCAAAAAATAATTTTAATTCAGAATATGAAAGAGAAAAATATTTGATTTTTTTTGGTGAAAGTCTCATATTTTTTGGATCAATATTAAACTTAATATGAATTATTGAAGAAAATGGAATTAAAATGAAATTTCAGAAATTCAAAAATACGTGGACCGTCAGATCTCCCTCATTAATTGAGGTGGCAAATCTGATGATCCAAAACACGCGTTCCATGTGTTCCTTAGTCAACAACGCTGTAACATGAGTAATCGCAAGACACGACTAAGATTAAAACGTGGAACATGGATCACACGGTTAAGACTCAAGACACCTCATCACCGGAGCCAGAGCTCCGGTTGTCTTCTCCGGTGAGCTTCATCGGACTGGTCAACATGAACCATCACCAAAATTCCAAACAGGGACATGATTGTAAAGAGAAAACATCACTGAGCACGAATATCACCTCCATTTCTTCCAATTCCAACTATATTGAGAGATATGTGGAATTGAAAAATGAAGTCCATGATCTGAGTTGCTTCGATTTGGTTTCAAAGCAACTCAAACACCTTGCCTACATTGGTAGGACTTCAAACAACACAAGAATAAATGGAATTGAGCAAGAATCAAAGAGAATCGAAGAGTTTAAAATTTCTGGAAATTACCTTCAATGGAGGTCTGAGCTTGCTAGATCTTGATCTGAATCGTGCTTGGCTTCACTTCAATTGCTTGCAGAAGAGGAATGGAAAGGCTTAGAAGCAATGGACTCCTGGAAAATTGAACTCCAAAATAGTGGAGATTCAAGCTCAAATTCAAATGAATTTATCAGGGTTATCCTCTTAGCGTGAATGGTTCTCATTGGAGATTCAAAGCTAGCGCAATGTGTGTGTTAATTCTGAGCATAAGGGCCTCAATTTATAGGGAAATCAAATGATATTTGCACACTCTTTCCACTTTCCAATTTTGGTAAAATGATGATGCCATGTTGCATGGGCGCGTATAGGCCTATGGAATGATGGTTTGAAAGTCCAAATGAATGATCATATGCTTTGGAGATGGTTTGGATTGCAAGGTACATGTGCATTGTCACTTGAAGATTGATCCATGCCAAATGATATCAGCATGTTTAAGCCATGCGCAGCCTATGCATTTCTCATCCAAAATGCATGAATTTTAGCTATTTGGAAAGGTGAGATCAATAGGAACAAGTTTGATGTTGAACACTTTTTCCTTTGGAGCTTGGAACTTGGAGATATTTGAGGTGGAAGTTTGGAAAAATTTGACATATAAAAAATTTTCTCAGTGTCAAGCCATATGTCTCAATATTCCACCTTGCTTAACTTTTTATGGGAGCTTCAAATGAGAAACGTGTCTTCATCAAAGTCGTAGCTCTCTCAAAGACCTTTAAAATGGTTATAAATTTCATGTCATTTGGATTTGAAATGATAGAGTTATGCATTTTTGAAGTTTGGAAAAATCACTTGATCAATGGTCTAGGTCAAAAGTGACCTATAATGTAGCCTTATATCACATGTTCAAAGAAGTTGAATTAGCTCCCACTTAAAACTTAAAAGTTGAATTAGACACATTGAATTTGATTGTGCAACTTGTAAATCTTTCATTTCATAAAAATTGAGCAAGTTATGGCCTTGGGAAGTTGACTTTCCAATTAGGGTTTAGACAAAATGACCTATAATGTTTCAATATAGAAAATGATTTTCCAAGCAAAACTAGCTCTAGGTATCAACATGAAATTTGTTTATAATGTATTTTAGAGTAAGTTTTCTCTTGGAATCATTTTCATATGGTGAAAAGTGTAGGAGATAGGGTCTAGGGAGACCCAGCTTTGATCAGATGAATTCATTTGGCCAACCACCATCAACCAACTTGTTAATTTCCAAATCTCTTGACTTTCTTGGCTCATGGTAGATCATATATGCATAATATGATGAAATTTGAAGTGTCCCTTGAAGAATTTGATCAATTGGTGAGATAGCTTGTTAGAGAAGTTACTCAAGATACCCAGTCAAACTAGGGTTTCCAAGGCAAATCACCTTCAAACTCTTGAAGCAAACTTGATCAATATAACATGTGGAGAACATTGGGACTCATATATGATGATTGTAACCATTCTTTAATCAATCCTTGATTATGCTCTTTGTTCACGAGGGTCTTAAACCCTAGATGTGATCAATGAATCAATGAGATTATGCCCTACCTACAAAAAGAGTTAGATAGATACAAAGACATATTTTTGGTATTTACAAGTATTATATAATCACAAAGTACTTGGTGATCTCTCCTAAAACAAACCCAATGAAAAGGGGTAAGGAGGATGCCAAGGTATGATCCCAATGCTAATGCTTATGATGGAAATGCATGAGGGATCTTAAGGTCAAAATTGGGGTCTTACAACTGCCCCTATTTAAGGACATTCTAACTGAGGAGGTGAAGGTTAAAATCTTCGGCTCAACTCAGTAGAATGGGCTTAAACAACAACATAGAGAAACAAATTTTGGTCCCTAAGAGACCTCATGATACATATGATATGAACGCAAAAGTAAATACTCTGTGGGGAGATATTGCTACAAAAGAAAAAAGAAATTAGAGAGACCGAAAGTCCGCAGGAGCATAATGCTTTCCATAAGGAAAACTCACTGGGGAAACAAAGACTCTGGGGGATAAAAGGAGTTATGCGTAGGCCAGGCTACGACTTAAAACTACTGGGGGACTCGAGGAAATCCATACAAAATGGAAAAACTCAGCCGGGGAAACAAACAATATCTGTAGGGGATACAAATAAGTCGGGATAAAGCTGAAGTACTCGACTCGTGCTGGAGACAAAACGATTTCACTAAGGAAATGCGCACTCAACTCAACTGGGGAAGAAATAAACTTCAATACAGGAGGAGCAGAAATCTATTATCTACTACATGTTACTGGGTAATTAGATAATAAAGATCTGACAGAGAGAACATCCGTCACCGGTTAAGATGAACATATCAAGGATGACTTGCTTAGGAAAAGCCAGGAGGAATATTCATTACCGGTTACTGGGTAAGAATAACCTTGCTGGGGAAAACTGCAGAAAATAGGATTTACGACTATCAGTTACTAGGCAGAAGACCAAGGGTGAGAGTATCCGTCATCGGTTAGGATGAAAATATCAAGGATAAACTCGACAGGGAAGAAAATTCGTCATCGGTTAAGATGAACATATCAAGGATAGACTTGCCTGGGGATGTCAAGGAGGATACCCGTCATCGGTTAGGATGAACATATCAAGGATATACCAACTGAACAACAAAAAGGGGGAATTACATCTATCGAAAACTGGATAGAAAACCGTTAGAGAGAAAAATACGTCATCGGTTAGGATGAACATATCAAGGATTAAACTCTACGAGGGGACAAAGCAGGATTTACAACTACCGGTTACTGGGTAGAAGACCAATCAAAGAGAAAATTCGTCACCAGCTAAAGTGAACATATCAAGGATAGACTCTGAAAGGGGAATAGAAGTAGGGATTACATCTATCAGTTACTGGATAGAATACCAAAGAATAGAAAATTTGTCACCGGTTAAAGTGAACATATCAAGGATAGACTCCACTAAAGGGGAACAATAGGATTTACAACTACCAGTTACTGGGTAAAAGACCATTCAAAGAGAAAATCCGTCACCGGTTAAGATGAACATATCAAGGATAGACTCTGTTGAGGAGATAAAACAGGAATTACATCTATCAGTTACTGGATAGAATACCAAAAGGAGAAGAAAACCCGTCACCGGTTAAGATGAACATATCAAGGATTAAATCTCTGAGGAATCACAATGGGAATTACAACTACTTTTTTACTGGGTAGAATACCAAAGAAGAGAATATCCATCACCGGTTAAAGTGAACATATCAAGGATAGACTCCTGCGGGGGAAGAAAATATACCCGTCACCGGTTAGGATGAACATATCAAGGATATACTTTTCGAGGAATAGATCCGCTAGAGATACTGCTAAGGAGAAAAGGGTACTTTTGCCAAGTATTGGGCAAGAAGTAACAAACTGCAAACTAAGAAGAATATTACCAGTTACTGGATAATATACTCTTAGGGGACCAAAATATCTATCTAGGTAAGAGCTAGAAAGAAAACGATCAATCAAGACTCAACCCAATGAGGATATAACTCAAGGGGAGTAATTCCATCCAGAAAATTTTGCTGGAGAGGAAACTGAAATAAGAATCGTCCACGAAGAAACAAACTCAGTGGGGAAACAGAGAAAGGTTAAAGTTTTTTCTGTTTAGGGACTGACATTCTACAATTGAAGGAGGACAGACACCAAATTTGGTATGGGGATAAAGTACCGCCATAACAGAGAATAAAAATCTCAAACAAATCAAATATGAAGATGCAGGATATGCAAATCATGAGTTTATATGAACGTATATGTATATGTATATATGATGATTATGCTGACAAAACGATCGCAAAGGATACAAAGGTGTCACAAAGAAATTGAACCACCGGTACAACCCTCGGTCAATCCACAAAAATCATGGAGACAAACTGCTGGAGAACAGAGAGATCAACATCCCAAAGGCTCAAACCTGGCTGGGGAAAGAGATCTGCTGAGGATAAAACAATCTACTATGTAGGGAATTTTAGGTCAACACCATAAAAATGGGAGACAACCCTACTCGGGAAGAATCAAAAGCTGCTCAAGAACCAGGAGGAAACTCTGACTGGGAGCAAAGAGACAATGATTGGTGGAGACACCAAAATGATCTATTGGGGAAAGATTAAACATTCCCTGATGATGATCCACATGCTGAGGAAATACAAACTCCGCTGGGAAAGCCGAAACTCTGTTGGGGACAAGGACACGCCGCAACCCACTCAGCTGGGGAAAAGAAAGAAATAAGCTCCACTGGGGGTCAAACACTCCGCCGAGGAACTGAAACAACACAAACGTCTAGGGATACCCGAAAAGTTAACTTCTTGGGGAACCTCAGATGCTTTGCACTTAAGAACTTGCTTCTTACTAAACTTCTGTTGATATTCTTTTTATTTGCTTTGGAAAAGTTTTTGCTTATATATTTTAAAGAAAACTTGATTTTGACTTAAAAATTTAATTTCAAAATGATCATAATAAAATTTAAAACTATTGGTTGAAGTAAATAAGAGTAGAAACAATTGGATAAAAGCTCAACTTTATTTATTGGAATGGTAGTCTGTAAATGACAAGACTCCATAGATTTTACAAAGTTGAAAATGGTAATTTACATGGAAAAGGGTTACATTGAATACAAATGATCCTTAATCCTTCTACTAAATCCTGATATCCACTGTGCTCTTGACCGCTGCTGGGATGATGAACTGATGTTGACCCTTATGCTCAAACAAGTCTTCGAAAATTACTGAAGATCAACAGAATGCAGTTACTTGCCATAATCCCTAATTTTTGCATAAGTTTCCCCAAGGTGGGGTACTCAACTTATCGGGAATTTTTTTTCTGTTTTTTGTCTCTAATTTTTGCCTGGATCGCCCTTTCGGGTTTTCAATCCACCGAGACGCTCATTTTTGCCTAAGCCGCCCTTTCAGGTTTTCAACTTAGCGAGCTGTTCTTTTTTTTAGGCGAAGTATTTCTTGACTGCATCTGCGTTCACAGGACGAGTGAACTATTCACCATCCATAGTTGTAAGAATCAATGCACCGCCTGAAAAGGCTCTCTTGACAACATATGGGCCTTCATAATTGGGAGTCCATTTTCCTCTGGAATCTGGCTTGAACGATAAAATCTTCTTAAGCACAAGGTCACCTTCTCTGAAGACTCGAGGTTTGACCTTCTTATCAAAAGCTTTCTTCATTCTCTGCTAATATAACTGACCATGACACAAGGCAATTAATCTCTTCTCTTCAATCAAGTTCAGCTGGTCAAACCTGGTCTGACACCATTCAGCTTCAGTCAACTTGGCTTCCATGAGCACACGCAATGAAGGAATCTCAACCTCTACGGGAAGCACTGCTTCCATACCATAAACAAGAGAGAAAGGGGTTGCCCCTGTTGAAGTGCGGACGAATGTACGATACCCATGCAAAGCAAATGGGAGCATCTCATGCCAATCCTTATACGTGACAACCATCTTCTGAATAATCTTATTGATGTTCTTATTCGTAGCTTCAACAACCCCATTCATCTTGGGTCTATAAGGAGAAGAATTATGATGTGCAATCTTGAAGTCTTTGCAAAAAGCTTCCACCATATTGTTATTCAAGTTCGATCCATTATCGATAATGATCTTACTTGGCACACCATAACGGCATATAATTTGATTCTTGATAAACCTTACAACAACTTGCTTGGTTACATTTGCATACGATGCCGCTTCAACCCATTTTGTGATGTAATTAATTGCCACTAAAATGAAACGATGTCCATTCGAAGCTTTGGGCTCAATCATATCAATTCCCCACATGGAGAAGGGCCATGGGGAAGAGATAACATTTAATAGTGTCGGAGGAACATGAATCTTATCAGCATAGATTTGAAACTTGTGGCATTTCTTCACAAACTTGCAATTGTCAGATTCCATTGTCAGCGAATAGTAACCTTCTCGCAACATCTTCTTCGCCATTGCATGTCCATTGGAATGAGTGCCAAAGGAACCTTCATGCACTTCGGTCATCAATAAATCTGCTTCGTGTCTATCCACGGATCTGAGCAAAACCATGTCGAAGTTTCTCTTGTATAGTATGTCACCATTCAAGTAGAAATTACTGGCTAATCTTCTCAAAATCTTCTTATCTTTCAAAGATGCCCCAGGCGGGTAAATCTGACTTTGGAGGAAACATTTGATGTCGTAATACCATGGCTTCTCGTCTTTGATCTCCTCAATAGCAAACACATGAGCTGGCTTATCAAGATGCATCATAGATAAATTGGGAACTTCATTCCAATACTTCACTACAATCATTGATGCCAATGTTGCAAGAGCATCTGTCATCCGGTTCTCATCTCGAGGGATATGATGAAACTCAACCTTTGTAAAGAAAGTTGAAATCCTCCTCGCATAATCTCTATATTGTACCAAACCGGGTTGATTTGTCTCCCACTCTCCTTTGATCTGATTTACAACCAAAGCCGAATCACCGAAGACGTCCAAATACTTGATTCTGATATTCATGGCCTCTTCAAGCCCCATAATGCAAGCTTCATATTCTGCCATGTTATTTGTACACTTGAAAGTCAATCTAGCTGTAAATGGTAGATGCGTGCCTTGAGGAGGAATAATCACTTCCCCAATGCCATTTCCATATTGATTAACAGCTCCATCAAATACCATGCCCCAACGGGAACCAGGTTCTGGCCCTTCTTCAAGCAATGATTCATCACAATCTTTCATTTTCAAGTACAAAATCTCTTCATCAGGAAAATCATACTGCACTGACTGATAATCTTCAATTGATTGGTGAGCCAAATGGTCAGCCAAGATACTACCTTTGATCGCTTTCTGAGATCGGTATTCAATATCATACTCTGATAACAACATCTGCCAACGGGCAATTCTCCCAGTTAAAGTAGGCTTCTCAAATATATACTTGATCAGATCCATTTTGGATATCAACCAAGTGGTATTATTTAACATATACTGACGCAGACGCTTAGCAGCCCAAGCCAATGCGCAACAAGTCTTCTCAAGCATTGAATATCGAGTCTCACAGTCGGTGAACTTCTTACTGAGGTACTAAATTGCAAATTCTTTCTTCCCAGTCTCATCTTGCTGACCAAGAACACAACCCATACTATCTTCTAGCACAGTCAAATACATGATCAACGGTCTTCCTTCCACAGGTGGAGACAAAATCGGAGGCTCAAGCAGATATTCCTTGATACTATCAAATTCTTTCTGGCTGTCTTCGGTCCAATCACAAGACTGATCTTTCCAAAGAAGCTTAAATATAGGCGCACATGTGGCAGTCATGTGGGAAATGAATCTGGAAATATAATTCAAGCGGCCGAGAAAACCTCTGACTTGCTTCTCAGTTTTGGGCGCAGGCATCTCTTGTATTGCTTTATCCTTGGCAGGATCAACTTCAATACCCTTCTCGCTGACAATAAAGCCCAACAACTTACCAGAACGAACACCAAAAGTACACTTATTGGGATTCAAGTGGAGTTTATATTTCCTCAAACGCTGGAATAGCTTCAACAAATGCTCAACATGTTCCACTTCATCAATTGATTTAGCAATCATGTCATCGACATAAACTTCAATCTCTTTATGCATCATATCATGAAAAAGATTAGTCATTGCTCTCTAGTAAGTTGCACCAACATTCTTTAGACCGAAAGGCATCACTCTATAATAGAATGTTCCCCAGGGTGTAATAAATATGTTCTTCTCCATATCCTCGGGTGCCATCTTGATCTGATTATATCCGGAAAATCCATCCATAAACGAAAAGACTTTGAATTTAGCAGTATTGTCTACCAACATATCAATGTGTGGCAGAGGGAAATCATCTTTCGGACAGGCTTTATTCAAATCTTTGTAGTCAACACACATGCGTACTTTTCCATCTTTCTTTGGCACAGGCACAATATTGGCCACCCATTGCGGATACTCAGCAGTTACAAGGAAACCAACATCAATTTGCTTCTGAACTTCCTCTTTGATCTTCACAGCCATATCAGGATGTGTTCTTCTCAACTTCTACTTGACTGGCGGGCATTCTGGCTTCAACGGCAATCTATGATCCACAATCTCATAATCCAACCCAGGCATGTCTTGATAGTGTAAGACCCTAATTTTGTCCCTAAGATCCCTCATGGCATCATAACATTGCATTTGCATTGCC
Source organism: Lathyrus oleraceus (assembly GCF_024323335.1). Lineage (NCBI taxonomy): Eukaryota > Viridiplantae > Streptophyta > Magnoliopsida > Fabales > Fabaceae > Lathyrus > Lathyrus oleraceus. Next base: position 51,513,723 of record NC_066581.1, on the reverse strand, counting down.
TCAAGGATCATTAGCATCTTGGTTCCCTTTGCCTTTGGGTGGGACCTCTTGTGAGTGGTTTGAGATCACCAAGCATGCTTGATTTCTATATCATTGCTTTTCTTATCTTGTTTACTAACCAAAAGCACAAAAGTATGTCACTAACATCTTGTGTTTGTAGCTTGAGCAATCACAAGGTCAAGAGCTTCAAAGAGATCCTTGGTGCAGAGATAGGGCCAAGAGAAGATGATAGCAAGCATGGTAATGGTTCCCAAAGCTCTCCTCCATCTAATATGCCTCCCTAGCATTTCAATTCATCATTTTTACCAAAGCAAGTCAAAGGGTTTGAGGTTTGTCCCCCAAAGAAACACTAGTTCATCTGTGCACCTCAATGCCTTGCTCTTGAAGCAACCTCAGCCCATGGTCAAATATAATCAATGGAAGTTCTTTAATTCTTCATTTCATGCATATTTGAACTTATTTGATTGTCCTCAATCATCAATTCATCAAGATATGAGGCATGGACTTGAGAAGTTGATCAATCAATTCATCTGACTATTTTGAAATGCACTGAGACCTAACGTTTTGTGTGTTGGTCAAATGGAGATGATCCCAAAATCAAAAATGTTCTTAAGGACAATATGAACAACTTTCATGTTCATCAAAAATTGATTTGAATCTTGGAAGGTCATCTCCCATTCCAAGACACTATAGGTCACTTTGACTGAAACCCTAATTTTGGGTCAACTTCCCAAGGACATAACTCATTCAGTTTTTATGATTTTGAGGTGGGATCAAATGCATTGGAAAGCTTATGATGTCTACTTCAAATGTTATGTTGAACAAAATTTCAAAATCTCAAAGGAAATACATGTTATAATGCAAGACATTATAGGTCATTTTGGGCCAAATGCATTAAAAGGCAAAAAAGTCCAACTTCAAGTGCCCATAACTATTTCATCAAAAATCCAAATGATGCAAAATGTAAGTCCATTTTGATTGTCTTGAAGATATCTACAACTTTTATGTTGGAGGTTTTTTCATTTAAGGCTTGAATCATCAAAATAGAAGGGCTTGAACATTGGCCAAATTTAGAAACTTTGCCTTTACATGTTTTACACCTTGCACTTTAAACTCAAAATTCACCAATTTCCACACTTCAAATGGATTTTTTCCCAACATAACAATTGTTCCTTACATCAAAACCTTTCCAACCATTACTCACATGCTCATGTTTGGGTTTGGCAAATGGTATTTTCGAAGAGGGGAAGTTTTTAGTTCAATTATGCATAACACCTCAATATTCCATGCACAAGCAATTACCCTTCAAATTACACGTCCATTTCACTTTGGTATGCTTTCAAATTGCATTTGGCATTGGTTTTGGGCCTTGTGCATGATCATGCAAGCCCATGCAAGGAATGTCCAACTTCATGCACACGAATTGAATCACCATCTCCTTGCCACTCCCTCTATAAATAGAAGCCTTATTCCATTCAAAATTCACCCTGGAATCAACCTGAATTGCTGCAGGAATCAAAACCCAACCTCTCACCAAAGAAGCTATTTCACTTTTCTTCAAAAATTTCAGATCCAAAATTCAGCTACATCTGGTTGAATCTTTGGATCTAAAGCTTCTAGACCTTCATCCTTTACTCGATTGATCTTCTGTTTTGGCAAAGGAAGAAAGGAATCAAGCTCAAATCTCCAAAAATCAAGGTTGTTCTTCAACTGGTTTTTTCTTCGAAACTCATCATCTATTGATCTATTTGCTTGGATCTTGTGTTGGCTGAAGTCCTCTTCATAGAGGCAATTGATCTGAGTACTTAATTGTTGAAATCCATCAAGTTCTCATGAACATCACAGAATTTCCATCTCTGATTTCTCTCAATATAGAGATCTAGAGTGGAATTGAGTGATACAGGGATGATGTACATCATCCCAACTTTCCAACGGTGTATAGATCATGTATTTTGGTTAAGCTTTTAAAACCTGCAATTCTGGCCGGAATCTTCTTACTCACCGGAGAAGAAGGTGGCTCCGGTGGCCGTCCCATTGCCAGATCCAATCTGGATCGTTGGATGCATTTTCCAGATCTAATCGTGGCCATTAGTTGTTATGACTTGTTTTAATGTTGTGTGTGGTGCTGTTGACTTGGACTCATGGTGAGCGCGCGCCTCTGGACCATTAGATGCGCCACGTCAATTAATGAAACCACATCCAACGCTTCCTGATTTTTCTTATTTTCTATTTTCTGATTTTATTTTCTTTAATTCCATTTTATTTCGAAAAATCATATCTCTTTTACTATTGGTCAAAAAATTATGGGACCAATTGCATTCTTCTCCAAATAAATTCTATTTTCTAATTTTGATTTTTAATATTTTTTATTTCATCATTTGATATTTTTTGTGAATTTTCTCTTTTCTTGTTATTTTTAATTCATTTTAAACACCTTTTGATATTCAAAAAATACAAAAATAGTTTCCTAACCTATTTGGATGATGATGAATTTATGAAAAATATTGTCATCAATTTTATAATTGATTTGAGATTTATTTGAGATTTTAGTTCAATTAGGTTATTTTTATTTATTTTTATTTGATTAAAAATAGTTTTTGACTTTTAAATATGCTGAATTTTTTTGTCAAATCTTGTTTGACTTTGTTGAACTTGGGATAAATTACTTGGACCTTTCAAGGTTGATTTGAAGTGATTTTGAAGTTTGACCTTTTTTTTTATTTTTAATTCAAGTTTATTTTGATATTAAAAATGCCAAAAATATTTTGCTTATTGTTTGATCTCCAATCTTCATCTCATTTCTGATTTCTCATTGTTTGACTTTGACCTTCATTGTCATTTGGTCAATACACATGGATTGGTACATTTTATTTGACCTTATGCATTTTTTGATCTTTCCATTTTCCTTATCCTTTCTTCATCTTCTTCTTCTTCTTCTTCTTTCTTTTGATCAATGAGTTGAAGGTTGATAAGTTAACATTGATTAGGAAGACTTAATCTTCCTTAATTCAAATCTAATTCATCTTGATCAATTGATCAAGTGAATGGCTTTGCATTAAGGATAATTTGTTTTCTAAATCATGCAAAAGGCTTAAACCAATACAAGATCAATTCTCTTTTTCTTTTTGGCATGGAAAGTTGTTGGAACTTGGTTCACTAATCAAGACTTCTAACTTGTGTTGTTGCCTACATTATTATTGACCGGGCTCAGATAGTTGTGACTTCTACATAAGTCCAATCACGATTGCTTAACATAGCGCTAAATTTTCCTTATGGCACACTAACTACTAACACTAACCATTAACCATTAACATTTACTTTTTGCTCTTTACTTTTATGCAATTTACTATTCTTGCACATATATCCATTTGCTTTTCTCTTTGCTCACTTGAGCACATGTTTATGTTAATGCCATTTGCCTTTTGCTCACTTGAGCACATAATTGTGTATATACTATTGTGCTTGTGTTTTGTTTTGATTGTTGTGAACCAAAAATGCAAAAATGGACAAATGGACTTAGTTTCTAGGACAATCCCTATGCAAAATTGGAGTAAAAGGACCTTAATGATGAAGATGGATTAGAAGGACCAAATCTCTAAACTCACTCTTGTCCATTCTTGATTTACTTCATGGAACTCTTTGAAGGACCATTGCCATGTTCATCCAAAGTGAAAGACACAAGATACATTGAGGACCTCTTAAGAGACTTGTTTGATTGCTTGAGCTTACTATTATTGTGATTGCTTATTCCAAAGGATGGGAGCTACTTGGATCATCCATATGATCTCAAGAGAGGAACTCCATTGTGGTTTTGTTCTTATCTCTCACCTTTTTGCTTTACTTAGGACTTAGCCCTTCTTCTTCTTCCCTCTACTCTAACCCAAGCCAAAACTTTTGTGCAAACATTTAACATTTCTTTTCAAACATTAGAAACCTAAGCCTTATGCTTTTGATTTTAACCTTCTTTTCATAACACTTATTTTGAATTGAATCCTTAAGTCCACTTTGACCATTTTGTATATACTTCTAATTGGTAAATATAACCCATTCAAATGTCTTTTTGTGGTTCCAATGGCCACTTCCTTAATCAAATTTTCCATAATCTTTAGCTATTAGGTTTGAGTTATCCTTGAGGTAGATGTAATACTCACCTATATCCTTAGTGATGGACAATGAGTCTTCCATGCTTATTATAGGGTTAACCCCTCACTAGCATGTTGAAGCTATCCTCACATGGTGGATTTGTGGTTTTAGGTTGAGTTTTCTCCCTTGGATAACAAAAGACCTTAAGGCTTTTGGACCAATCAATTCACCAACTCATTTTGAAATTTTTACCCCGAACTACGAGGTTTTGATCCTAATCTTTTTTAAGATGGTACGTAGGCAATGGGTTTATCCATCCAAACACAAAATGTAAATAAACTTGTATATTCTTTTCTCATCTCTTCAATCATGTTTGCACAAACAAATTTTTCACAAAAACAACAACCTTTACAACAAGTGTGAAAAGGGCTCCCTAGGAGTACCTAGGATGTTTTGGGTGCCTAACACCTTCCCATTGCATAAGCAACCCCCTTGCCCAGATCTCTGTTTCTCTTTTACTAGTTTTTGTTAAAACTTTTAGGTTTTTGTTCGCTTTCTAACCATTCCTTTGGATAAATAGAAGTGCGGTAGCGACTCAACTTGTATGATTTACCTTGGATTTAGTCAATATCTCTAATGGTAACGAATACCCCGCTACAGATAGGACCAAGCAAACACATCTGAATACTCTCGAAGAAGATCAATCAACCCCTTCTTAGCATCTGGACACAAACGAGACCAAATCTTGACTTCCTTCACATCATCTTCGGAACCCAAGTTGACTAGCTCAATCTTCTCTTCAAATGGCTGAATAATCTTCTCATCTTGCTCAAGAATACGAGACAATACATCACTCACTTCTACATCACTCTCCTCCTCGGCCTCAAACACAGGGAATTCAAAATTTGGAGAAGGAGAAGGATCATTGTATTCAATGGCGTTAGGAACCAACTTGCATAATGATTTGATATTTTGATTCTAGAGAAGTGAATTTGTGACCAAATATTATGCAGATGGATAATTATATTGTTTATTTATGTTTTTTTATGATTACCATTTTCAGAAATAGGCAAAAAGTAAAAAATAAACATCAAAGATGTGGATGAATATAATTAATTTTATTGATGATCAATTTGAAATTCCCAAACAATGTTCACTTCTCCCTTAGGCATAGGAGAAGGATTTTAAAAATATAAAAAGGAATTACTTAGATCGATGCAAAATAATAGGAATATCAACAACAATCCAATTGTTGCATGTCTGTCCATACGTCACAAAGTTGGTGCAGTCTTCCTCTTCATTGTCCTCTAGCACGGCAGCTAAGTGTTGTTCATTCCCATGCATGAACCCTCCGCTACGGCTAAGTTGCATCTCTTCAGATCTAACGGTTGATGAGCCCTTCTGGAACCCCAAACCAGTTCTTCCTTTGTTGACCGAGACCTCTATCACGCGCCCCCACTGATCAATAGTGTTAGACTATGGCACGGATCTAGAAGGGGGGGGGGGGGGTTGAATAGATCCCAATTAAAAACTTGAGTCGGCGCTATCAATTTAAAAGAAAGTTGGTTTTAAAAATTGTTTTAAGTGCGGAAGCGGCCGAGGAAAATTTTAGTCTAAAACGAACCGTTATTGGAAAACCGGATATGCGTTAAGCTAATGGATTAGAGATAAAATGAAATACAAATCACTACACTATTTGCACACTCAATTGATGTATTTCACTAACTAGCAAGCCTAGTTCCAATGATCCAAAATACCAAATTAAACAGAATGTAAACTTAAGACAACTTTGGCTTAAGCAAATTCACAAACACTTGGTGTGCATACACTCCAAGAGATATTTGAGTTGAGTAAGTAGTTCGATTTTATCTAGTATAATAAACTATTGTACTTTGTATTCAAACAGCAGTTTTAGTTTCTTACTCAACTTATATCAAAGTTTGGTAAAATTGCTTAAACTAAAATCACTTAATTTTTAAGCTGAAAAACAGATTATGCAGAAAATTAAAGAAGACAGAGATTTGATGAGGCAGTTCCCCCGCCGTCCTCGCTTCGGGGTACGTCTGCCCTCAATTCTAAAACTAGAATTGAGATGATTAATTAGATATCACCTGTGAAATTTAATCGTTTATACAAGGATTGCAAAGCATGTAAACAACAAAACTTCCAATGTGTTGAACGATGCTTCCTATCCTTGCTCCTTGATTCAAGATGAATCAAGACCTTCAATCGTTGATGCTAGACCTCCGATTCCAGCCCCTTTGTTGAAGAATCTTCCGTTCTTCAAGCCCTCGGCCCGGCTGATCTCAAACACAACGAGTCGAACCAGAATCCTTCACTTCAATGCCACCGAATCCGCTACTAGACTGATGAAGACTTTCCTCTTCTCAATCACCTTCGCTCGGCTGAATATTGAAGAACGATTCGTCCAAAAACCCCCAAACACAAACCCGTATTGGAGGACAAAACCCTAACGGTTTTATTCAAGAAAGAACCTGCCACAAGAATCAACCCGAACTGGATTCTTCGATCACAGCTTCGAACCTTATCACCTTTGCTCGATCACGAACCACATCAAAAGTAATTGTTTGCAGATGATGAGTTGTGAAATGTTGAAGATGAAGATGATGAGTCTTGGACACCTTTTTCACACTTTCTTGTTTCCTTGAACACTTGAATTCAAATTAGCAAATGTTAGTTAATAAAAGTGTTTTAACTTCTATATATAGTAACAGACAAAACCAATTAAAAATAACAGAATTTCAAACATGGAAAATAACTCAGAAAACTGAGTTTACGCGCGAACGGTCGACCATAGGTCGGCGTGCGCTGAGCCGTGAGTGATGCGCCGACCCCTATGGTCGACCCATTGTTCCATGCGCTGAGCCAGGATAGCATCATTATGCTAAGCGCTGACTTATGGTCGACTCAAAGGAGTTTTGCGCTGACCCGTGAGGTATGCGCCGACCCTTATGGTCGATGCAAGGCATCATGCGCTGACCATCTTCAGTTGGGCTGAGCTTCGCGCTGACCCGTGAGCTTTGAGCTGACCCCTATGGTCGACTCAAAGCCTTCAAAACTGCATAAGACTGTGTTTTGTGATTTTCATGCATTTCGTCATGATTACACTTTGTCCACATATGTTTTTGATCATTTTAATAGATTTAGACAAACGTAGAAAAGGATATGGTGGATGATGTGTTTCATTTGTTTGTAGACGTGCATGATGGTCTTTTGTCATCATCGAAACTTGCGATCGTATGTTGTCTGACTCTTTGTCTTTACATACTCCCCCTTTTTGATGATGACAACCTGTATAATTCAGCATGACGAACAACATGTGATATTGACACATTTTCCACACTCCCCCTTTCTTTTGTAATCTAAGGCTATCTGCAGAAAGCTACTGTTAGTTGTGGGCATTTTTGTCTGCCTGCTTTGTGCACCTTTCTCCCCCTTTGACAACATCAAAAAGAGAGACAGAGTGATTTTTCATGATATCAAGGAAATTTCACAGGAAATAACATAAACAGATAATAGTAACACACCAATGTCATTTCTGAGCAATAGTCATTTATAAGGCAAACAAGTAAAACATAGAGATACATTCAAAATGACAGTCAAACTACATAATGCATGTGAATGTCTATGTCCTAGTGGCGGTGTCCTGGATGATAACAAATTCCCGGGTTTTTGTAAGGGTCAGCCAGAGATGATAGGTATTCGGTGACACCGTTCAGATGCTTGAGACTCTCGTCGATTGACTTTTCTTGAAGTTCAAATGAAGCCGAAAAGGTTGCAAACCGGTCATTCATGCTTGTAGAGAAGGAGTCGAGACGCGCATTTTGGGCTTGAATTTGCTCGTTGATATGAGCATAGCGCTCATCTTGAGCTTGCATGAAGGACTGTTGAGCTATCTGCATATTATGCATCATATCCAACAGTTCTGAAGAATCAGCTTGTTGTTGAGGGGACGGAGGAGATTCTTCCTCATCTTGGTAATATGGCTGGTAAAATTGACGCTGAGTTGACCAGCCCTTGTGTTGCCATTCACCCCAGCCACCCCAGCGTGGAGCATCTTCTTCATTTGAATGCGACTGCTGAGCCCAAGCGGAGTCCGAGTAGTCTTGAGTGTCAACGGGTGGAGGATCATCATCTCCACCATTGTGATCTACATCGTGCCTGACTTCTTCTTCTTCATTTTCTTCTTCATCTTCTTGGTCTTCGCTTTCGTCACTATCATCATCTGCAGGAATATTTGCTCTCCGAATAAACTTATACATCCTCCGCTCATTGCACCAGAGATATCCCATCATAGACATGGTTTTTGTACTTAACTCTTTGTCAGATGAGATGGAAGTGTACTTGAAAGACGGATGATGAACGTTAGCTGCAGTCAAGACATCTTGAATGAAAGATCCGTAGGCAAGCGCCGTTCCTCGTCCGGAGTCACGTAGCCCAAACATTCTACTGGCAATGTAGTATGGCCAGTTGATTTTTATCTTATTTTTCAGAATGTAAATCAGATGAACCTCGGCCGGTTCGACTCTGGAGAGGCCTCCCTTCTTTGGGCGCAGGATTCGTGAGACAACCCACTGAAGGATCCTTTCTCCGGCTTTCAGCTTGCCGGCAGTGACAGTTCGTGGGAACGCGTCACTGTTCACAAACTGATCAGTATAGGGTCGTCTCAGCATGTCATTCAATGCATTTTTAAACTCATAGCCAGCAACGTGGTGAGTGTCAGTGACCTCAGGTAGAGGGTTTCCATCATCATCAACAGACATATCAAAATATTGGTTCCAGATATTTGATTTAAGCGGTACCTTTGTCGGACCAATTCTAGAGTGAAACTTGTGCCCGTGAAAGTTGTCATGAAGGCCGGCATAGAACACGCGAACAAGGTCTTCACTGTATTTGGAATTACATTCCAAGAAGTTGATAAAGCCCTGATGCTGCAGCAGAGCCAGGACTTCAGGAAGATGCATGCGTTCAGCGGTAAGTTTGTAGAACGCATGTTGTTGCACAACGCCTCTTTTGCTGATGTCTCTGTTGAAGACTTCGACGCGAGCGGGTGGAAAGAGTGATACAACAGATATGGGTAGAGATGCGGCGGATGATTCTCGGGATCTCTTGCCGGAAGGTCTGCGTGATGTGGTAGCCATTTGAGCAAGTTTGAAACGGAGTGTTTGGGTATAGAGAGAAGGTTTAAGAAGGGTTTTGAGAGTGATTCTGCTAGATAGAGGGTTCTCCCAATTTATAGTGGAAAGGTTAGGGTTTTGGGAAGATGGAAGATCAAAGAACAATAGCCACTAGGAGATGCAAGTTACAAAGTAGTGGGTAGTTTGAAAGGTGATGGAATGTAAATGCACAATTAATGATGATTTTTGGATGGGAATGTATGAAAAACAACGATTTGAATTTTTCTGCAGAAAAACGAAATTTTCGAGCGATGCGTCGACCATAGCCCTGTATGCGTCGACGCATACTGTTTGGTTTTTGAGAAAATGCAGAAATTTATTTTCTTGCGTCGACCATAGCCCTGCTGCGGTCGACTCATACAGTCCAAATTTCAATTTTTCACTATTTTCCACATGCGATGACAGGTTTGATGCATAATTAACACACCATACAGCAATAAACATCCAAAGGGAGAGATCATAAATATATATATATAAACAACATCATTATGAAATATAGCTATTGTAGTCATGGGATTTTGTAGAGAGAGAGAGAGAGGAACAGTATCACCTCAATGCCGGAGTGACTTAGTGAACGGTAGACTTGTGCTTACAACAACATAGATTGGTTAGAGGTACAAGATTAAAGTCTTATATGGAATAAGGTAAAGCAGCAGATTATAGTCCCCGTTCCGAAATATCGAGAATGCCAAGTTCTCGGCGGATATGAAAGAAAGGTTCAGTGGCTAGCGGCTTTGTGAAAATGTCCGCTAGTTGATTTTCAGTATTGACATGTTCAAACACAATGTCACCTTTCTCTACATGATCCCGAAGAAAGTGGTGTCGTATTTCGATATGTTTGGTGCGAGAATGTAGCACAAGATTCTTGGTTAGGTTAATGGCACTTGTATTGTCACAAAAAATGGGAATACGATCAAGTTTGAGGTTAAAATCCAATAGTTGTTGCTTAATCCATAGGATTTGGGCACAACAACCACCGGCGGCAACGTATTCCGCTTCGGCGGTTGACAAAGCAACAGAAACCTGTTTCTTGCTATGCCAACTGACCAAAGAGTTTGAAAATAAGTGACAAGTGCCACTGGTGCTCTTCCTATCCGATTTGCAACCGGCAAAGTCGGAATCGGAAAAACCTACCAATGAACAATCATTACCTTTGGAATACCATAGTCCATACTTCGGAGTACCGGATAGGTATCGAAGTATTCGTTTGACGGCTTTTAAATGGGATTCCTTGGGACATGATTGATATCTTGCGCACATGCATACGCTAAACATAATATCGGGACGAGAAGCAGTAAGATAAAGGAGTGAACCAATCATACCTCTATACCGTTTTACATCTACTTCCTTACCGTCTTCATCTTTGTTCAAGTTTGTACACGTAGGCATGGGGGTGTCTATGGCCTTAGCTTTTGCCATGTCAAATCTCTTGATAAGGTCCAAACAGTACTTTGTCTGGCTCACGAAAGTTCCTTCTTTGAGCTGTTTGATTTGCAGACCGAGAAAGTATGTGAGCTCCCCCATCATACTCATCTCGAATTCGCCCTGCATAAGGTCAGAAAACTCTCTCACAAGATTCATGTTAGTAGATCCAAATATGATATCATCTACATAAATTTGCACTAATATCAAGTGCTTTCCTTGACGTTTAATGAAGAGGGTTGTGTCAACCTTTCCTCTTGAGTAACTTTGATCGAGTAGAAATTTGCTTAGTCGCTCATACCAAGCTCTAGGAGCTTGTTTGAGGCCATACAAAGCCTTTTTAGTTTATAAACATGATCAGGATACTCATGGGATTCGAAACCCGGAGGTTGTGCGACATAAACCTCTTCATTTATGTGACCGTTAAGGAATGCACTCTTGACATCCATTTGGAATAACTTAAAGTCTTTCGCACAAGCGAAAGCAAGGAGAAGGCGTATAGCCTCGAGTCAGGAAACCGGCGCATAAGTTTCCTCATAGTCGATGCCTTCCTCTTGGTTATACCCTTGCGCGACTAAACGCGCCTTATTACGGGTTATTACCCCGTTTTCGTCCAGCTTATTCCTAAACACCCATCGGGTGCCGATTACTCGATGATCTCGCGGAGGAGGGACGAGGTCCCAAACCTCATTTCTGGTGAACTGATTAAGTTCCTCCTGCATTGATAAAAACCAGTGTTCATCGAGTAGGGCTTCTTTAGGGTTTTTAGGTTCCATTTGCGAAACGAAAGCGAAGTGATAACAGAAGTTACTTAGCTTAGATCGAGTTGTTACACCCTTTGAGATATCTCCGAGAATGTTGTCAATTGGATGGTCTTTGGAAGACTTCCAAGCTTGAGGAATATCATCGTTTGAAGGCGGATGAACTACCTCGGTTTCCTCATGGTGTACATCTTTGTCCTCCTTAATTTTGACTATGTCGGGTTGATCAATCCCCGGCTCGCCACCTTTGAGTATGTCTTCAGTAGATGTACCTGCACCATGTAAAACACTACCCTTTCCGACATTTCTCGGATTGGATTCATCAAAAGTGACATGTACAGACTCTTCTACAGTAAGTAATCGCTTGTTGTATATTCTATATGCTTTGCTAGATTGAGAGTATCCGAGGAAGATACCTTCGTCGGCCTTGGAATCGAATTTCCCTAAGTTTTCCTTTCCATTGTTCAATACAAAACATTTGCAACCAAAGACATGTAAGTGAGAAACATTTGGCTTTCGCCCTTTTAAAATTTCATACGGTGTTTTGTTTAGAATGGGGCGAATGAGCACCCTATTCAAAACGTAACAAGCCGTACTAATGGCGTCAGCCCAAAAATATTTTGGTAAGCCACTTTCATTGATCATTGTTCTTCCCAATTCTTCAAAAATTCGATTTTTACGCTCCACCACCCCATTTTGTTGAGGAGTACGTGGAGCGGAGAAGTTATGATCAATACCATGGTTACCGCAATATTCTTCAAATAAGTGATTTTCAAATTCACCTCCATGATCGCTTCTAATTGCAACAATGTTTGTATTTAGTTTATTTTGGGAAAGCTTAGCAAATCGTTCAAAGGCGGCGAATGTGTCACTCTTACTTACTAAGAATATAGTCCAACAAAATCGAGAAAAGTCGTCCACTATTACGAAACCGTAATAGTTTCCTCCTAGACTTTTAATCCTAGATGGCCCAAATAAATCCATATGGAGAAGCTCGAGAGGTCTCGTTGTTGAAACGATATTTTTGGATTTAAATGAGATCCTCGTTTGCTTCCCTTTTGACAAGCATCACAAAGGTGATCCTTGGTGAACTTAATTTTGGGAGACCTAGGACTAGATCTTTTGAGACTACTTTGTTGAGTAAGTCAAAGTTAACATGTGCTAAACGCCTATGCCATAACCATGAATCTTCACTCATTGTTACGAGGCATTTGTCACTTGTTAACGATACTTCATTTAAGTCAAGCATATAGACATTGTTCACACGAAGACCATTAAACATACTCTTCTTATCATCATTATGTACAATTTTGCAACAATCTTTTGAAAACGATACATTGTATCCTTTGTCACATAATTGACTGATGCTAAGTAGATTGTGTTTAAGACCTTCGACAAGCAGCACATCAGAAATAGTAGTAGAGGAGGGATTACCTACACTACCTTTACCAAGTATTGCTCCACGGTTGTTATCACCATAAGTTACATATCCCTTCTTCTTAGCCACAAAGTCAATGAAGAGAGATATGTCACCTGACATGTGCCTTGAGCATCCACTGTCGAGAAACCATCTTCTCTCGGTAGTCTCGAGGCATTGTACCTGTGACAAGATAATTAACAAGAGAAGGTACCCAATTGCTTATTGGGTCCTGAGTGGTGAGGAAAAAAATGGTTGCATTTGGGCATCCATTGATAAATGCCTTTAGGAACTAAAAACCTCCTAAATCTACATTTGGCAATGGAATGACCTTTCTTGCAACAATAGAGACAAGAGAAAGTTGCATTTGGATTGTTTTTGCTATCTTCATCTTTTATAACATATTTATATTTTTGATATGGATTAACCATACTTTTTCGAAAATTTGATTTGTCGATAGCAAAAGTAATCTTGGGCTCAAGAGCCTTGTCGAGTTTGGCTTTTAGGTTTCTTACTTCACTTTGCCAAATGTAACAAGTATCACACCCAAAGTTCATCATTCTACTTTTAAGGTCCTCATAACTTGTTTTTGTGCTTTCCACTATAGAAGCCTTAAGTGCCTCAAGTTTCCTTTCGGATTCTTGAATTTTTTGTTCTAAATGAGAAAAAAATTCTTATTTGAGGCAAGCCTTTTAAGGCCTCTTTCGCTTCACAGTGTAAAGTTTCAAAACAGTTTGCAATTCATGATGAGACATACTAGAGGATTTTTCATATTTAGCATGTCGTACCTGTTTCTTTTTGTTCTTTTGATGAGCAGAGAGACATAGATTTGCATTTTCATCTTCATCACTAGAGCTTTCATCATCGGAGGAGTCGCTATCGCTTTCCCAAGCTATGTATGCTCTCCTTGGCTTTGATGGTTTCTTGTGTGATTTGTATGAATCTTTTTCTTTTGTCTTTTTGTTCATCGGACAGTCCGGTTTGTAGTGACCGGGCTTTCCACACTTATAGCACGACCCTCTAGTTGTTTTTCCTTTTGAGTCATCATTTTTAGAGAACCTAGATTGCTTCCGGAAGTTTACCAAGTTCTTCTCGGAATGTTGGATGCCGTTCTTTCTCACGTAACGGTTGTAGCGTTTGACGAACAGCCCCATATCTTCACTCTTGTCCTCTTCTTCTTCGTCACTCGATGAATAATCATTTTGCTCTTTTGCTTGAGACTTTGAGGAGGAAGTCTTTAGAGCTATTGATTTCTTTTCACTCACCTTTGCTTTGTCTTTCTTGTCTTTCTTTTCGTGTTGTTCCAGGCTTAAGAGAACTTGTTCGTGCTCTTGTAGTTTACCGAACAATGTTGTCAAGTCCAATGTGGTAAGATCATTTGCCTCTTTTATGGCGGTCACTTTCGGCTGCCATTCCTGTTAAGACATCTTAAGATCTTATTAGTAGCAATATCATTGGAAACAGGCCTACCAAGTGAATGTAATCGATTGATGAGATGAGTGAATCTCTTTTGCATGTCGGCAATGGTTTCCCCTTGCTCCATGAAAAAGAGATCAAACTCTTGTGTTAGTGTATTGATTCTAGCTAATTTAACATCATTTGTCCCCTCATGGGCAATTTGTAGTGAATCCCACATGGCCTTAGCAGTAGGACAATGGGATACACGATAGTATTCATCTACACCTAATGAGGAGATTAGGATGTTTTTGGCTTTCCAATCATAATTGTATTTCTTTTCATCATCATCGGTCCATTGTGCTTCGGGCTTAGGCACAACTTCGTTGTTCTCATTGGTCATGGTTATTTGAATTGGACCATTGAGAATAACATTCCATATTTTTCTATCTATGGAATTTATGTGCACCCGCATACAGTCTTTCCAATAACTATAATTTTCTCCATTGAAAACGGGAGCTCTATTGTAAGCCCCTTTAGGTTCGTTAGCCATTTTCTATCAACGTTGTATTTTGAAGCACGGAGTGAACCGGAGCTCCTGATACCACTTGTTAGACTATGGTACGGATCTAGAAGGGGGGGTTGAATAGATCCCAATTAAAAACTTGAGTCGGCGCTATCAATTTAAAAGAAAGTTGGTTTTAAAAATTGTTTTAAGTGCGGAAGCGGCCGAGGAAAATTTTAGTCTAAAACGAACCGTTATTGGAAAACCGGATATGCGTTAAGCTAATGGATTAGAGATAAAATGAAATACAAATCACTACACTATTTGCACACTCAATTGATGTATTTCACTAACTAGCAAGCCTAGTTCCAATGATCCAAAATACCAAATTAAACAGAATGTAAACTTAAGACAACTTTGGCTTAAGCAAATTCACAAACACTTGGTGTGCATACACTCCAAGAGATATTTGAGTTGAGTAAGTAGTTCGCTTTTATCTAGTACAATAAACTATTGTACTTTGTATTCAAACAGCAGTTTTAGTTTCTTACTCAACTTATATCAAAGTTTGGTAAAATTGCTTAAACTAAAATCACTTAATTTTTAAGCTGAAAAACAGATTATGCAGAAAATTAAAGAAGACAGAGATTTGATGAGGCAGTTCCCCCGCCGTCCTCGCTTCGGGGTACGTCTGCCCTCAATTCTAAAACTAGAATTGAGATGATTAATTAGATATCACCTGTGAAATTTAATCGTTTATACAAGGATTGCAAAGCATGTAAACAACAAAACTTCCAATGTGTTGAACGATGCTTCCTATCCTTGCTCCTTGATTCAAGATGAATCAAGACCTTCGATCGTTGATGCTAGACCTCCGATTCCAGCCCCTTTGTTGAAGAATCTTCCGTTCTTCAAACCCTCGGCCCGACTGATCTCAAACACAACGAGTCGAACCCGAATCCTTCACTTCAATGCCACCGAATCCGCTACTAGACTGATGAAGACTTTCCTCTTCTCAATCACCTTCGCTCGGCTGAATATTGAAGAACGATTCGTCCAAAAACCCCCAAACACAAACCCGTATTGGAGGACAAAACCTAACGGTTTTATTCAAGAAAGAACCTGCCACAAGAATCAACCCGAACTGGATTCTTCGATCACAGCTTCGAACCTTATCACCTTTGCTCGATCACGAACCACATCAAAAGTAATTGTTTGCAGATGATGAGTTGTGAAATGTTGAAGATGAAGATGATGAGTCTTGGACACATTTTTCACACTTTCTTGTTTCCTTGAACACTTGAATTCAAATTAGCAAATGTTAGTTAATAAAAGTGTTTTAACTTCTATATATAGTAACAGACAAAACCAATTAAAAATAACAGAATTTCAAACATGGAAAATAACTCAGAAAACTGAGTTTACGCGCGAACGGTCGACCATAGGTCGGCGTGCGCTGAGCCGTGAGTGATGCGCCCGACCCCTATGGTCGACCCATTGTTCCATGCGCTGAGCCAGGATAGCATCATTATGCTAAGCGCTGACTTATGGTCGACTCAAAGGAGTTTTGCGCTGACCCGTGAGGTATGCGCCGACCCTTATGGTCGACGCAAGGCATCATGCGCTGACCATCTTCAGTTGGGCTGAGCTTCGCGCTGACCCGTGAGCTTTGAGCTGACCCCTATGGTCGACTCAAAGCCTTCAAATCTGCATAAGACTGTGTTTTGTGATTTTCATGCATTTCGTCATGATTACACTTTGTCCACATATGTTTTTGATCATTTTAATAGATTTAGACAAACGTAGAAAAGGATATGGTGGATGATGTGTTTCATTTGTTTGTAGACGTGCATGATGGTCTTTTGTCATCATCGAAACTTGCGATCGTATGTTGTCTGACTCTTTGTCTTTACAAATAGGACCTTCCTCAACAGTTCTCTGCGCATATTTCAGAGAGGACATTGGTGCCCCAACTCTCTTCTCAACAGCAATAGATAAGGCTTGGATTAGAGTTCCAACCTCATCCTCAGCTTCCACATAGGAAAAAGATGATAGACGGCTTACCAACAGTGCTTTCTCACCTCCCATAATCACCAGTTTGCCATTCTTGACAAATTTGAGCTTCTGATGCAGAGTGGAAGTAACAACTCCTGCTTCATGAATCCATGGTCTTCCCAACAAACAACTATAGGCCGGGTGAATATCCATTACCTGGAAAGTAATCTGAAAATCACTCAGACCTATCTTGACTGGAAGGTCCACTTCTCCAATGACCGTCTTGCGCGAGCCATCAAAGGCTTTGACAATTACCCCACTATACCTCATGGGAGCTCCTTGATAAGATAGCTTTGACAATGTTGAATTTGGAAGCATATTGAGTGACAACCCAGTGCCAACTAGCACGTTCGACAAAGCATCTTCTTTGCAATTTATTGAAATATGCAAAGCCAGATTGTGATTTCTTCCCTCCTCAGGGAGTTCTTCATTGCAAAAGCTCAAATTATTGCATGAAGTGATGTTAGCCACTATATGATCAAATTGAGCCACAGTAACATCTTGCTCCATGTATGCCTGTTCGAGAACTCTCTGGAGTGCTTCTCTATGCGCTTCAGAATTTAAAAGCAGAGACAACACAGAAGTCTTGGAGGGGGTCTGGAGCAACGACTCAACCACGTTGAATTCACTCCTTTTGATCAGTCGGAGCATCTCATCATCATCACTATTGGCTTTCAAATTGCTGGATTCACCAGACTTATCTTTTGAACATCCAAGAGGATCTACACTAGGCACCTCCGCCTTCTTACCAACAACTGTTTCTTCTCTATTCTCCGGGATCACCGGTCCAAAAACTCGACCACTGCGGGTCACCTTCGTAACATCTGCAATGCTCACCACTGAACTGGTTGTAGGCAACGACACTTCTTGACCATTCTCCATCATTGTAGCATTGTATTGATACGGTACAGCCTTATCAGATGCATACATGACTGGGCCCGCCAACCGTATTACCAACGGCGAAACTGATATATTGCTAACGCTCTGGCTATTGCTGCTATCATACTGAATCACCAATCGCTCTGGTTGTCTAAAAACGGGAACAATGACATTAACATCGTCATCTACATGACGGGATTGAACAATCTGGGTCATGCCTTCATCCATCAGGCGCTGGATGTCCCTTTTCATAACAACACACCCCTTTGGGTTCACGCTACAAATTTCACAACCATCGTGATCGTGTTCACAGTCACTCACCAAACAGATATCTTTATGCATTTGCACCAAAGATCTTTGGATAAACCGGACATTGAAAACATTGAATTCACCTGGACAACCGTCCACCATGTTTACTAAAGAAATCCCATGAGCGGGCAAAGGATTAGCTTTCACATTAGGCGCGCGGTCTTCAAAAGACACCATGCCACTCTTCATAAGCTTTTGCACGTCATACTTCAGCGGATAACAGTTCTCAATATCGTTCCCAGGTGCACCCTGGTGAAAAGCACAGCGAAGTTCAGGTTTATACCACCAAGGAAGTGGTTCTGGTATCTGCGGTGGATTCCTCGATCGAATCAAATTCTTGAGGACTAAAGATGAGTACAATTCTTCATATGACATAGGAATCGGGTCGAAAGAGACCTTCTTCCTCTCAAAGTTCTGTTGTTGGTGATGATTGTCATTGGAATTGTTGTTGTTGTAGGTGTGTGTTCTTTGTTGCGGTTGTTGCTGTTGATGTTGATTCTGATACTGATGTTGTTGTTGTTGAATTGGTGTTGTTTGCTGATTGGAGAATACTGGAATAACGGACGATACTTGATGATGATGATGTTGACGGGGTGGTGGATTTCTTCTGATTTGAGGCCTCGTCTGCCTCCCACTAGAAATAGCATTGGTCTCACTATCCTTCCTCTTGCTGAAACTACTCCCATACTTCTTTCTTGTTGACGCCTCACGGACCCCTTCCTCAAGTCTCATCCCCATATTTACCATTTCAGTAAAATCACTGGGGGCACTAGCGATCATTCGTTCATAGTAAAATGAACTCAGGGTTTTCAAGAAGATCTTTGTCATCTCTTTCTCCTCCAAAGGAGGAGTGATCTGGGCATCCAACTCTCTCCAGCGTTGGGCGTACTCCTTGAATGTCTCCTTATCTTTCCGAGACATGGACCTCAGCTGGTCCCTATCCGACGCCATATCCACGTTGTACTTGTACTGCTTCACAAAAGCCTCACCTAGATCATTGAAAGTGCGAATGCTTGCACTATATAACCCCATATACCAACAGAGTACAACACCTGTCAGGCTATCCTGGAAATAGTGAATCAGCAGCTGATCATTATCTGTCTGGGTTGACATCTTGCGGCCATACATCATAAGATGACTGAGTGGACAAGAATTCCCCTTATACTTCTCAAAGTCAGGCACTTTGAATTTCACTGGGATCTTGACATTGGGCACTAAGCACAGTTCAGTAGCACTCTTCCCAAACAGATCTTTGCCTCTCAACATTTCCAGTTCCTTGCGCAGCTCAATAAATTAGTCCTTCATCTCGTCCATCTTCTCATAGACGTCCGGGCCCTCAGATGGCTCGGAATGATAGATGGTATCTTCTACACGCGACAAAGTGTGCATAACGGGAGGTGACACAGACATGACCGGGCTAGATGCCGGCATGGAAGCAAAAGTGGGAGCGAAACCTTCTGGCACAAAATTCGGAGGCATTCCCCAAGGGAATCCAGCAGGCAGATTCGAAACGAAGTGGGTGGTGGCAGCAGGCATAGTAGAGGTAGCCACTTCAGAAATAACTGTCCTCGCGGGAGGAGTTGCAGGAGTTGGAGAAGCTTGGCTCTAGGCAGCAAGGACTGACTCCATCATGGAATTCACCTGACAATCCCCTCTTTCAAATCTCGGTTCTCTTACTCAAGGTGTTCCATGATCTTTGAATGGTTGGCTTTGGTGTTGTACCGGTGAGTCAGCTTGGCTAAAGCACAGAAGAACACCAATCAGACACCTGACAAAAACCTGCTTATGCAAATGATGCATGAAATGCAATGCTTGATTATTTTTTATTCCCAAGGAGCTTACTATATATCATTTGCAAATATATAAAATTGAAATGGCAATTGCAATAATTTGATATGACCAAAAATCTCTTTTTATTTATATAAATTGGAAGGATTACACTGAGTACAATTTCAGAAACCAAATGAAAAATACAAGAGAAAAGGAGACTAGTCATCCTAAGGATCCCTAACAGTAGTGTTAGAAGATCTGGCTGAAGGCGCGTACTTCCTTCGAATGCGACGAATCTCGGTCTCAAAAGAAGCCTTCATCTAAGTCTTCTCGAGGACAAGCTGGTCAACAATCTTCTTCCAAGCAACGGAAGGCTAAGTCATGCTAGAAGATGAAACCTCTGGCTCTCTCTGTCTCTTCGTCACTCGGTGTCCAAGTAGCTCAATCAGTGCATCTTTGTCCTTAGACTCTAACTGCAACTCTTCATGCTTCTTGCTCAAAGCATGGAAACGCTCTTCCCACATATCCTTCTCTTGCTTCATCTTGATGAGCACGTCTTCCAACTCCTCTACATCTTGGTTAGGGAGAGTTAATGGCTCAACCACAACCATAGACATAGGTCTTTTACAAGGATAAGGCATCTTCAACTCCATAGCTCTTTTCTTCACCCAAAGAGTGTAAGCTTCCAAAGCTACAAAATTGCACGGACCAAGCTAAGATCTTCCTTTCCTATGCACATTATGCCAAGCATGCACAATCTTCTGCTTCAAATGTTGGGGATCTTTACCCTCTTGATAGAAAAGACCTTCTAACAAAGTGTTATTAGGCTTGTCTCTCAAGGGGAACCCAAGTTGACGACGAGGCAAAGCAGGGTTGTAGTTGATTCCTCCTTGTGTACCAATGAGAGACACATTAGAGAATTCACCACAACTATCAATAATATCCAAACTGCTTAAGGACGGATCATACCAAACTATATCATCATTAGTGAGAGACATAAGTCTCTGAGACCACCTTAGACATTGTTTGTTCTCCACAAAAGCAGGCGTCTGAGGCAAGTGCGAAATAAACCACTTGTACAGAAGAGGAATGCAACAGACAATCATTTCACCACTCTTAGAATTTCTTAGATGTAAAGAGAAATACATTTCACCAAACAAAGTAGGCACAGGATTCCCAATCAAGAAAAGTTTAATGGCGTTAACATCAACAAAACCGTCAATGTTAGGGAACAAAGCTAATCCATAGATGAGCAACACAAATATAGCTTCAAAAGCATCCATACTACCAGCTTGAGCAAAAGTGGTAGCTTCTTTGATGAGGAAAATAGATGGCAACCCAAATACCCCTCATTTCTTCACCTAATGAGCCTCTATCTTAGACTTCTTCAAGTGAAGAGCTTCAGCAATAATACTAGATCGGGGAATCTCTTCCAATCCACTAAAAGGCACTCTACTAGAAACAGGTATCCTCAAAAGATGAGAATACTCCTCCAAGGTAGGCACAAGCTGAAAATATGGGAAAGTGAAACAATGGTAGAGAGGATCATAGAATTTCACCAATACACTCAAGAGTCCTTCAACCACATCAGCAGACAAGATAGACATAAGCTTCCTATGACGTTGTTTGAAGTCCAAGGGATCTAATACAAAAGATGCTAGCTTCCTTAACTCTTTCAAGTCTGGACATCTGAAACTGTACTTCTTAGTGTTCCTTCGTCCACAATCCATGGTCTGAAAATATTTGCAAACGATAACTTAGTTCCTTGAAATTTTGTGTGATGAATGTTATGATGCGCATGAAATGCATGAATGCAACAATCACAAGTTAGGGATCACACACAAGGCAAACAAAGGTCAAGGGATGAATCAAATCATTGTCAAGATCAATCATCCATTTTGGTGGATTATGGTTTACACCTTATCAACACCCAAGTTCCATTGATATTGACAAGACTTGATTGGATCAATCAAGAATCAAGGGTTAGTTGCAAGGCACGAGCATGGAGTCTGGGTAAGAACCATCCCAAAGGAGTGAACTAAGGATAAAAACCTGTAGATCATGTTCTAACAAGTTCCTAGAGTCTTAATTCCATCTATCGAATATTACAGGTTAAGATGACTGACTCATCGACCCATAATATTCTCAAGAGAAACTCGTCTGAGTGTAGTATCGCGTAACAACTGTTATCAAGTCTACACCTGAACATTTTTTATACTACGTCCTAAATAGGCCAAGATCGGTTAGGTGTTTTAAGGTCCTCAGCTTCTCAGACTCAATTAGAAATAGTAATGCCTAACCACAAATACTTGTGTGACATTTCCAAATCCAAAGGAGTCTCCACTGAGCAGATGGATCTCAAGCCAACTTGTTAAGGACTACTCCACACAAGTCGAACATGACTATACCATCCTCCTATCTTAATTGCACTCAAGTTCGGGTTAGAACTTATCTCACCACTCAGAGATCACCAAGCACAACAAGTAAATTATATCACACATACATATATACAAACATCACATATATACAAATATATTCACACAAAAAGTAGGCTAAACCCACTGGAGACTACTCCCCAGCAGAGTCGCCACTTAATTTCTGTAGCGGGAAATTCATGATCATCAAGCTATTGACAAGCTAGAGATCAATTAACAAGAGTTGCCACCGCGCTTTTATTGTTTCCAAGGAAAAGGGGAAAAGTACGAACAAAACCCAAATAGTAAGAAGTTTTCAAATAAAAACTAATAAAAGTCAGAGATAACAGGTAAGGAGGTTGGTTACACAGAGGGAAGGTGTTAGCACCCAAAGTGTCCTAGGTACTCCTAAGGAGCCCTTTTTGTGTGCATATGTATTTTGTACAAAGTGATGTTTATAAACAAATAGAATGAGGGGATGAGAAGAGAATTCATTGATTATATTTTTGTGTTTGACAAGACCTTCGGACTTGTGCCTACGTACTAACATAAAAATGAGGGATCAAAACCTCGTAGTTCGTGCTATAAATTTCAAAATGGGTGTGTTGGTTTTAACAAAATTTAAGTTTGAAAGGCACAAAGGCCTAAAATGGTTTGAATGGGTTAGTTCTTTTTGGCTTTTTGAAGATTTAAGTCAAGTATGATTAAGTTTATTTACAAGTTTTATTTAAGAAAATAAGTTTGAAAATGCAATGGCATAAGGCCAAAGTTTCCATCCTTTTGAAAGTGGTCAAAGTTTAGCATAAAATAGTTCACACAAAGAAGGTTTTAAAAATGGAGGGAGAGATTTTGAAATTAAATAAATGGGGATAAGATGAAGAGACTACCCTATGCATAAAATTTAAAAGTTCAAAGTTGAAAAGATCTGACCAAATGGGAGAAATCCAATAGACAAGTATGTCAATAGAAACCCAGAATTCCCTTGGACTTTTAGAATCAAGCAACACACAAATGCACAGTTATATCAATCTTGAAGATCAAAGGCATCAAATAAAGATGGCCTCATCCAAGCTTATCCACTTCAATGATCTTCTTCAAAATAACCCATGCAACAAATGAATTCCGTAAGTCACAGGTTCAACATAACAACTTAACAATGATCAATGTTGTAGATGAATCTGGAGAGATCTAAATGATGTATCAGATGAATTTTACATTGCAAGTACTTGGTTCTTCAACAAATTGGCATTGGCCAAGTCCATTAGCAAGGGAATGTTGCCTAAGTTCTAAGTTCAATTAGGAGAGATCAAAACAACAGTCCACTCAAAAGTCTTTTAGGGTTTTTGTTATTATTATGTATATTAATGGTCAAAGACCACACAAACAAGCAAACAAAATAATATCACACAATATGGTCCAAGTGGACAGAGTGAAAATTACATTAACATAAACAAGTAGAATGATATGTACAATGGCAAATGATATAAAGTGCTAAAAGTAAATTGCATAAAAGTAAAGACTTGAAATTAAAAGTTAATGGTTAGTAATTTAGTAGTTAGTTTTGTTTTGCTTTTTGACTTCAAGACATTCTTTGGAGAACACTCAACCCACTTGCCACAAGCATGGATCCTTAAACCAAAACATCTTCCAAAGGAAGGAAAGAAGGCCAAGTTTCCACACAATACCATGGAAGAGAGGAGACTTACAATCTCACTAACTAGAATGTTTATGCCTTTTATGTCACAAATTTAGCGCTATGTTAAGTAATCGTAATTGGACTTATGTAGAAGTCACAACTATTTGAGGTTGTGCAATAAACTTGTGGTGTTAATGCATGTTGGAGACATAGTATTAAGAACTATGGTCATTAAACATACCACACACAAAAATATGCAAAGGCGTGGCCTAATCTCATCCATACTCATGTTAATCTTTCAATCAACTATCATTAGGACTTTGAGATGTCATTGGCCAATTGAAAATGAATGGATGAAGAAGGAGAATTATATGAAGAGGGAAATGGATGAATGAGATCACAAATTGGTCAAAGGAGGACTTTTACCAAATTAATATTATTCATTCATTTTGGGAGATGGAATGTACATTCCATCAATCCCCTAAATCCAACAATATTAACTTGACAAAGTCAAATCAACCTTGACCAAGACCCAACAACAAATGAGAAACTCAATTAAGTCAATACAAATGGTCAACACAATTAAAATGACATTTATTCAATTAAAAATAATAAAATAATGCATTAAATTCAAATATGTTTTGTCCAAATCCTAAAATCTCATCAAAACACCAAATAAATGGCCATGAGATTTATCATAGGTCAAACAAGGTCAAAGGACCTTGGAGAAAAATTTTCATAATTTTTGGACACTTAAAAATATTTTTAAACAATTAAAACAAATGAAAAATAAATTAATTCATGAAAAATATTAATAATGATCCAAAAAATAATTTTAATTCAGAATATGAAAGAGAAAAGTATTTGAAATTTTTTGGTGAAAGTCCCATATTTTTTGGATAAATATAAAATTTAATATGAATTATCGAAGAAAATGGAATTAAAATGAAATTTCAAAAATTCAAAAATACGTGGACCATCAGATCTCCCTCATTAATTGAGGTGGCAGATCTGATGATCCAAAACACGCGTTCCATGTGTTCCTTAGTCAACAGCGCTGTAACATGAGTAATCACAAGGCACGACTAAGATTAAAATGTGGAACATGGATCACACGGTTTAGACTCAAGACACCTCATCACCGGAGTCAGAGCTCCGGTTGTCTTCTCCGGTGAGCTTCACCGGACTGGTCAACATGAACCATCACCAAAACTCCAAACAGGGACATGATTTTAAAGAGAAAACATCACTGAGCACGAATATCACCTCCATTTCTTCCAATTCCAACTATATTGAGAGATATGTGGAATTGAAAAATAAGGTATGATCTGAGTTGCTTCGATTTGGCCTCAAAGCAACTCAAATACCTTACCTACATTGGTAGGACTTCAGATAACACAAGAATCAATGGAATTGAGCAAGAATCAAGGAGAATCGAAGAGTTTAAAATTTTTGCAAATTACCTTCAATGGAGGTCTGAACTTGCTAGATCTTGATCTGAATCATGCTTGGCTTCACTTCAATTGCTTGCAGAAGAGGAATGGAAAGGCTTAGAAGCAATGGATTCCTGGAGAATTGAATTCCAAAATAATGGAGATTTAGGCTCAAATTCAAATGAATTTATCAGGGTTATCCTCTTAGAGTGAAGGGTTTTTAATGGAGATTCAAAGCTGGCGCAATGTGTGTGTTAATTCTGACTATAAGGGCCTCAATTTATAGGGAAATCAAATGATATTTGCACACTCTTTCCACTTTCCAATTTTGGTAAAATGATGATGCCATGTTGCATGGGCGCGCATAGGCCCATGGAGTGATGGTTTGAAAGTTCAAATGAATGATCAGATGCTTTGGAGATGGATTGGATTGCAAGGTACATGTGCATTGTCACTTGAAAATTGATCCATGCCAAATGATATCAGCCTATTTAAGCCATGCACAGCTTATGCATTTCTCATCCAAAATGCATGAATTTTAGCTCTTTGGAAAGGTGAGATCAATAGGAACAAGTTTGATGTTGAACACTTTTTCATTTGGAGCTTGGAACTTGGAGATACTAGAGGTGGAATTTTGGAAAATTTTGACATATCAAAAATTTTCTAAGTGTCAAGCCATATGTCTCAATATTCCAACTTTGCTTAACTTTTTATGGGAGCTTCAAATGAGAAATGTGTCTTCATAAAAGTTGTATCTCTCTCAAATACCTTCAAAATGGTCACCAATTTCATGTCATTTGGATTTTAAATGGTAGAGTTATGCATTTTTGAAGTTTGGAAAAATCACTTAATCAATGGTATAGGTCAAAAGTGACCTATAATGTAGCCTTATATCACATGTTCAAAGAAGTTGAATTAGCTCCCACTCCAAACATAAAAGTTGAAGTAGACACATTTAATTTGATTGTGAAACTTGGAAATATTTCATCTCATAAAAATTGAGCAAGTTATGACCTTCGGAAGTTGACTTTCAAATTAGGGTTTAGACAAAATGACCTATAATGTTTCAACATAGAAAATGATTTTCCAAGAAAAAATAGCTCTAGGTCTCAACATGAAAGTTGTTTATAATGTCATTTAGAGTAAGGTTTATCTTGGAATCATTTTCATATGGTGAAAATTGTAGGAGATAGGGTCTAGGGAGACCCAGTTTTGATCAGATGAATTCGTCTGGCCAACCACCATCAACCAACTTGCTAATTTCCAATTCTCTTGACTTTCTTGGCTCATGGTAGATCATATATGCATAAGATGATGAAATTTGAAGTGTCCCTTGAGAAATTTGATCAATTGGTGAGATAGCTTGTTGGAGAAGTTACTCAAGATACCTAGTCAAACTAGGGTTTCCAAGGCAAATCACCCTCAAACTCTTGAAGAAAACTTGATCAATATAACATGTAGAGATCATGTAGAGATCATTATTGGAGAAGTTACTCAAGATACCTAGTCAAACTAGGGTTTCCAAGGCAAATCACCCTCAAACTCTTGAAGAAAACTTGATCAATATAACATGTAGAGATCATTGGGACTCATATATGATGTTCATAACCATTCTTGAATCAATTCTTGGTTGCGCTCTTTGTTCATAAGGGTCTCAAACCCTAGATGTGATCAATGAATTAATGAGATCATGCCCTACCTACAAAAGAGTTAGATAGATACAAAGCCATATATATGGTATTTACAAGTATGATATAATCACAAAGTGCTTGGTGATCTCTCCCAAAACAAACCCAATGAAAAGGGGTAAGGAGGATGCCAAGGTATGATCCCAATGCTAATGCTTATGATGGAAATGCACAAGGGATCTTAGGGTCAAAATTGGGGTCTTACACTATGGTTACATTATCCTCTATTAATGTTGAATATGTGGCGAAAACCTTATGTGCTTGTCACTGTGTTGATATTCTTTGTGACAACAGTTCATGAACCAAGTTCTCAAAAAAAATTGTGATGCATAGAAGGTCTAAACACATTGATCTCAAATATCATTATTTACGTGATCTTTCAAATCAGGGAGTTGTAAAGTTGGTTTTATGTGGAACACAAGAATAAATTGAAGACATTATGACAAAACCATTGAAATTGGATCAGTATGTGAAACTTAGGAGGCTATTGGGAGTAAAACCACTTGAGAATTAAACTATATGCTTAATGCGGGAGGAATTTGTTGGTATATTTACTAAGAATTAGTCTTTATTATAAATAAAAGTCTTAATTTAGTTAAGTTTAATAATATGAAAAGTTGAATAAGTGTTCTGGATTATTATATTTTGTATTCCTTATTTTTATGAGGTTTCTATCAAACTATAAGACTTATATAAATCCATTGTATTCTCATATTATAATAATAAGAAGTGATCCCACTTGATTAATATTATTAAATTTATTACTACTTCTTCAATATAACTCATATAATTGATATGATATCAAGAATATATAAATAATTCTATAATATTTTTATTTTTATGATGATAAATCAAATATTTGTTGTTTATATTATATTATAACTTTATTACTATTTAATTCATACATTACTTATTTATTTAATAATAATATGAATATGAATTGCATTTATTATCATTTATTCTAAATTACATTTAATATCATTGATATTTTTAATGTCCTACAAAAGTCCAATCATTATTATATGTTTTTTTATGATAAATTTAATATCATTAATGATGTATTAATATATTTTTTTATATATGATTTTATATAGAATATTATATTTTAAAATAGAAAAATATAATATATAGTACATATTATAAACAAATAATTTTTTTGTTAAAAATAAAGTAAATAGGATAATTATGAAAACATTATGAGAATGATAACTTAGACCTGTGTCATTCATTTGATTTAAATAAGTTGACCTATTCTAGAATTGCTTTTTTATTTATTTATATTTATAACTCTTAAAATTAGTGTAAAAACAAGCGAGTTATTGAAAATAATGTATGGTTGTCCTATGACATGTTTTTTATTTTACAAAATAAATATTATGGTTGTTATATAACAACTATCTATCTTGAGTTTCTTTCTTTTTCTGTAATTTTCAGTAGATTTCTAGTTTAGTCAAATTTCTCTTTTCCTACCAAAAAATCTCTTTGTCTAAAAAAGAAAATAGAAAATAAGAATAAACAGAAACTTTAGGCCCGACTCACATACTTAAAAGAAGGGCTATAAAATACTCATATTTCACATTATATAAACCTTTTTTCTCTCTCTTTTTATCATGAGATCTTTTTATCAAGAGATTAGTGGAATGTTAATGAGTACAATTAATTAACAATTCATGTTGGGAAATGTTCACATATCTCCTTATCTCCTTAATATATGTTATGATTTCATAAATTAAATAAATATGGTAACATAATTATCTCCTTAATTGTTTTTCCGTTGAAGTGTATGCCTCTCTTTTTCTATTTAAAAAAATATAATTTAATAAATCATTTAGATTACTTACCATAAACAGTTATAAGATCTCATTTCAATGTTTTTTTTTACCTTGAAAAGCATGACTCTCTTTTTCTATTTTTAAAAATATATACCTGTATTTATACTCTCCATAAATAATTATAAGAACTATATAATCTTTTATATAAAGAAAAGAAAGTAATATAAAATCAAACTCCAAAATTTTATTGAAACTTTAAAAGATCTTAACATTTACATAAATATTCATCCAACAATTTGCATGTAATAATTCTACATAAACGTTTATAGCCACAATGATATGCATGTGTGCATACAAAAACCAATTATAATTAATTTTTTTATCCATGGCATTTTCAATATTTTTAAACTCTCGTTACCACATTTGTTATTTTTAAACTTATTAACTGAAATTTAAACACAAGCAAGTTCAAAAGTAGGGAAAGTTCTCAAAAGTTTTTGGGAAGACACATTTCTGATTCCGATTTGTTTTCTTCTGTTACCAACAACATTGTTTTGTCTTGTTTTCTATTTGTTTGGGTGTGTTGTTACATTATGTTCTAATTGGGGTGTTATATATACTTCACAGATGTACTCGGTTTAATTCTTTTTCTTTCTTATCAAAGTCTTAAATTCAAAAAAACATGTTATTTTTATCAAATATAATATCAAAGTTTAAGTTTTATACTTTCGATTTATACCATCATCCGATTGTATTATTTTATAGATTTTTAAAATAAAAATAAAATTTCTTTTAATATTCAACGTCTATAATTAGCTGATGGTGTAAAACTTTTTTACATTAACACCGTATTTTAATCAATCTCATATAAAAATGTGTTATTAAAAGAAAATATATCAAAACATTAATGATTTTTTTATTGGCAAAGAATAACAATTAATGAGATATTATTATATTTTTAACGTACCCTTTACAAGCGAACTTATAGAATTTTAAGAAGTGATACACAATTTATTATAGAGTATATACCTTATAGTTTCCATTACGAGAGAACATTTTTGGAATTGAAAGAAAAGTTACACATTTATTAAATACTAAAAATTACACATTTATTATATACTAGAGTACAATTTTTTTTGTTGCATCTTTTAGTACATACATGCGTCAATATATAAACCGGTATTTTTATTTAGTTTTTATTTCAATATAAATTATTATTATATTACATTTTAGAATATATATTTTCATATCGGTTGATCCATTTTTTTATTGCACACGCATAAAAATATATATAGTATTTTTGTTTAATGTTGATTTTTATTTAAAATACTAATAAAAATCTCACGCATACGCATGAATTCTGATCTGATATACGTATTTTTTTATAAAAATAAGAAATTATCGTTTTATTATTGTACTAAAAAAATTATATTAAAAAATTTAACAAACATTTCATATATAAACATTATTTTTGTTTTTAAATCGTTTATAAAACTATTAATTTTATTTTCATTTATAAAAAATTATTTGGATGAAAAATACATTATATTTGTTTTAACATTGTTTTGTTTATTGTAGTTTATAAAAATATTCGTATACATTTTTTTCCATTTATAAAAATATTTGTATCAACAATACACTTTTATTTATTTATAAAACTATTTGAATCAACAATAATTTTTTTTCCTTAGGTATAAATAACAACAATAATACCGTTTACAAAAATTAGGATTGACAATGAACAAAGCCAACTCAAAAATAATTTGGAACTCGATTTTACAATTAAATCGTTGAATTAGGTGTAAGACCCCAATTTTGACCCCTAAGTTCCCTCATGACATCTCATAGCTTTGCATTGACATTGAGATCACACATTGGTATTCTCCTCACCTATCATTCATTGGGTTTGCATTGGGAGAGATCACCAAGCATATATGATTGTATCATATTTTATTTTCTTTATTTACTAACCAAAATACAAAAATATGTCTAGTATGACTTTGTTTCTTTTGTAGGTAGTGTGTGTGTCCATCTGTGCCCCACTAAACCCACAACTAGGGTTTGAGACCCTCAACGCAAGAGATCAGGCAAGCAAAGGTCCACAATGGTTCTAAACATTATATATGGATCCCCATGTTCTTTATTTGTCATTTTGATCAAGAGCTCATCAAGAGTTTGAAGTTTGTTTGTCAAGGAAGCCCTAATTCATCTAGGTATCTTGTATGCCTTCCTCAGCAAGTTTCTTTAACAATTAGTCAAAGATATCAGTTTTGATCAAGAATTCATCAAGAGTTTGGAATTAGTTTGCCTTGGAAACCTTAATTCATCTAGGTATCTTGAGTAACTTCTTCACCAAACTTCTCCAACAATTGATCAAATATTTCAAGAGATACTTCAAAATTCATCATCTTATGCATATATGATCTCCCATGAGTCCCAAAAGTCAAGAGGATTGCAAGTTAGCAAGTTGGTTGATGGTGGTTGACCAAAGGAATTCATCTGATCAAAACTGGGGTCCTCTAGACCTTATCTCCTACAATTTTTATCATACAAAAATGACTCAAAGAGAAAAGTTACTCTAAATGACACTCCAAACAACTTTCATGTTGAGGTCTAGAGCTAGTTTTGCTTGGAAAGTCATTTTTTATGTTGAAAGATTATAGGTCATTTGTTTAAACCCTAATTTGAAGGTTAACTCCCCAAGGCCATAACTTGCTCAATTTTTATGAGATTAAATATTTCTAAGTTTCACAATAAAATTCAAGATGTCTACTTTAACTTTTATGTTTGGATAAATAGCTAATTCAACGTTTATGAGCATGTGATATGAGGATACATTATAGGTCATTTTGGACCAATACCATTGAACAAGTGATTTTCCTCAAATTCAAAAATGCATAACTCATTCATCTCAAATCCAAATGAGGTCAAATTTGTGACCATTTTGAAGGATTTTGAAATATATACAACTTTGATGACGACACGTTTCTCATTTGAAGCTTACATAAAAAGTTAGCCAATGTGGAATAAGTGAACATATGGCTTGACACTTAGAAACATTTTTGATATGTTAAAATTTCCAAACTTCCACCTCAAAACTCATCATCATACAAGCTTCAAATGGAAAAAATTTCAACATAATAGTCGTTCCTCTTGATCTAACATTTCCAAAGAGTACAATTTCATCCATTTTGGACAAGGTTTGAGTGGTTTGCGCATGGTTAGAACATGGCATCATCATTTGGCAAAGATCAAACTTCAAACATCTCTACATATTGCCTTGCATTCCAAGTTGCATTCAGACTTAATTACACTTGATTATGGACCTATGTGAGTGACTGTACACGCCTATGCAAGCATGCATCATACATTGCCAAATTTGGAAGTTGAATTTGAAGGTGCAAATATCACTTTCTACAACTATAAATAGAGGCCTCTAGCATCAGAATTAAGGACCCTTGTGCGGCAGCTTTGCTTCAATACCTCAAACCCTCACATTCGAAAGGAGAAACCTGAGAATTTTCTTTGAAAATTAAGTTTGAATCTCAATGTTTGGAGATTTAAAACTCTAGGGATCCAAAGCTTATGTTCAATTCTAAACCACTTCTGCAAGCTTCCTGAGTGAGATCAAGCAAGAATTAAAGCAAGAGCAATCGAGTTCTGCATAACATTGAAGGTATTTTCCAGATTTTTTCTTCTCTTTGATTCTCTCTCAATTCTCATCAATTCTCTTGGATCCTTGGTTGTCTGAAGTCCTACCAATGTAGGCAAGAAGATTGAGTTGCTTTGAGGTCAAATCGAAGCAACTCAGTTCATGTACCTTAAATTTCAACTCCATGTATCTCTCAATATACTTGGAGTTAGGATGAATTGAGGTCAGATTCATGATCAGTGCCATTTTTACTTTAAAATCATGTCCTTCTTTTTCATTTTTATGATGGTGATGAGTGGACCAGTCCGACCAAGGTCGCTTGAGAAGATGACTAGTGTTTTGCGCCTGTGATGAGCTGGATTGTCCAGAGCCACATGATCATTCCATTATGTTTTCATCTTGCTATTTGTGTATTAATATTGATTGATTCTAAAATCCAAGGGAAATTTGGGTTTCTATATGACATTCTTGTCTATTGGATTGTAGCCCATTGGTCAGATCTTTTCAACTCTCAACTTTTAAATTTGTGCTTAGGGTTAGTCTATTCATCTCCTTCTCATTTCTTTAATTTTAAAATCTCTCCCTCTTTTCAAATCTTCTTTTCTTGTGTCTTTTTCTAAACTTTGACCATATTGTAAATTATAAACTTTGGCCTTATGCCATTGCATTTTAAACTCCTTTTCTTAATCAAACTTGTAAATAAACTTAACTATAATTGACTTAAATTTTAAAAATCCCAAAAGAACTAACACTCATTCAAATCATTTTAGGACTTTTGTGCCTTTGTTGAACTTAAATTTTTGTTAAAAACAATGCACTCACTTTGAAATTGATACCATGAACTACGAGGTTTTGATCCTTCATTTTATATTGGTATGTAGGCACAAGTGTAATACCCCAAAATTTACCCTTCATTTTTCTTGAAAGCATGGGATTATGTTTCACACTGCATTAGCATCATACTAAGTCATACTCATTGCATACCGCATTAGTGACTTGGGAATCAGGTTTTAATTGATCACTCCTTAACAGAAGGGGCCCACACAAAGCAAGATTTAGAATTGGACTTCATTCTCTAAGTATACAAGTCTCAAGGGTCTCAGGGGGCTCCAGGTATCTTATTGTGGTCCTTAGTTCATCAGTGGAGGATTCAGAACTATCAGAGTGTTCATCTGGATTTAATCAGAAATTAGGGTTTCATGGCTACTTGCAACAGGCAATGTTTGGTTGGAAGTAGAGGGTCTCATCCATGTCATGATTAGAGAGGCATCTTGGCCTAGGAAGATTCACAATTATCTCAGAAAGATCCATTGGCAAACAGTGCAATCAGTTCTTGATCATTTTGCCCTAAAACTAGGGTTTGGTATAAAATCACTTTATTTCTGATTCTTTGGGTGAAACTCTTTTCCAGGGCCCTCCATATGTCCACAAGGGTCTACATATAAAAAATCAGCTCTTTATTTGAGCCAAAAGTGCTTCAATTGATCATTGGAATCAGGAATTAGACAGTTTGGGAAAAGTCAACTGTAGGGCCAGAAAAGTCAACTCCTGACATTTTTAGAGTGGAATCTCAAAATTCATGCCTAAGGGAGCCTACATGTGAAATTTGATCAAGGTTGGATCTTGGATTCATCATTTAATCAGGAATTGGAAAAGTTACTTAATTCGGAAATGGTTGACTTTCCATTTAGGGCAAGTTTTCATGATTGTTGCACTCACTTTAAGCCCATTTTCCATCAAGATAAAAGCTCCATTTGAAACTTTCTCCAACATGAAAGTTGTTCCTATTGTTCCAAGCTTTCTAGAGATATAAAGTTTGCTCCATTTGGATCAAGATTGAGAAAGTTATGCTTAGTCAAAGTGAGACATTTTTTTAGGACACTTAGAAAAATTTCTAAGTCCAAAGATCTTCAAAGTTTATCAAGACTTCTTGGCCAGATTTCTTGCACTTCAAGGCATCTTTTGGAAATACTTTCTTCATAACAATTGTACCTTGCCATGTCCGCTTTCACATCCTTTCGGAATCATCTCATTTGGATCCATGGTTTGAGAGATGCATTCATCTAAAGTGGGCACCATGACTTCATTCTCTAGGCAGATTTTAGGCCAAACTGGCCCAACGATTTTGGCATGTTGAGACCTGATCTTGAGGGCCATTTTTCACCTTCTTCCATTCATCATTTCCATTTGTGCTTGTAGCGGTGTATTCGTCGCTATATGATCTATAGATTAAATCATAAGCTAGGAGATACATTGAAATATTTCGAGTCGCCACCGCACTTTTATTTATCCAAAGGATTGGCTAAAAAGCGAACAAAAGCCTAAGAAGTTTTACACGTAGAAAACTAATAAAAAGATCAGAGATTCTGGGTAAGGGGTAAATTACGCAATGGGAAGGTGTTAGGCACCCACTACGTCCTAGGTACTCCTAGGGAGCCCTTTTCACACTTGTTATGCAAAAATTATTATTTGTTATGACATAAAGATTGTGCAAACATGATTGGGATGATGAGAAAGGAATATACAAGTTTTATTATTATTGGGTATTGGGTTCGAACGGATGAACCCGTTGCCTACGTACCTTCCATCAAAGGTAAGGATCAGAACGCCGTAGTTCGGCTAAAAGATTTCCAAAAGTGGGTTAGGTTCAATTTTAAACACAAACCCTAGGTCTTACGTTATCCACGGGAGAAAACTCAACCTTATACAAACAACAACGTCCACCATGTGAGAACAGCTTCAACTTGCCAGGGAGGGGTTAACCCTATAATAGGCAAGGAAGACTTACAATTCAATCACTAAAGACAGAAGGTGAGATTAACATCAACCACTAAGATAAATCAAACCTATAGCTCATGTATGAAAAGATTAATGGACAAAGCCAAAACAAATGAATGAGTGAAGTTACTGATTATGATTATGAAAATGGAGTCAAAGTATGATTAAGATCAATTCAAATGAGTATTATGAAATGAAGTTGGAAAAAGGTCAAGGACTTGAGTCCAGGTTTTTAGTTAGAAAAACATGAAAATGTTTGCACAACACTTATGTCAAGTTTGAAAGATAAAGTGTGAAAAGGTTTAGGACATAATGAATGATGAATGGATGAGAATGGATTGTAAAACTTCTTAGAGGGTTCACTTCTTGAAATCATATAGCAGATGATTCAAGTGTGTCCTTTGGAATAGCAATTAATAATAATAAACAAGCAAAGAAAGACGGATATCGGATGCCAATCAATGGTCTTATACCAATCTCCTAAAACAAAATGGGATATCAGAAGCCACTCAATGGTCTTACACTGATCTCCACAGGAAAAGAAATAAGAAGCGAATACCGGATACCAATAGATGGATTTACACCAGTCTCCTAAAACAGAACAGGATATCAGAAGCCACTCAATGGACTTACACTAATCTCCTCAGAAGAAAACAAAAATGAAACAGGGAAGTCAACTGCCAATCTATCTGGACTTAGGTTAACTCCACAGTATGCTCACAGGAAATCCAATGCCACATCACAGGGGCTTACAATGGATCCTCACATACAAGAACAAAAGAAACAATATGATCACAGGAATGCAAATGCCAACTTACAGGGACTTATAATTGCAACCTCTCACACAAACAGATAAACAAACTATGATCACAGGAAAGCAGATGCCAACTTACAGGGACTTATAACTGCAACCTCACATACAACACCAAACAGATCAAATTATGATCACAGGATAACAGATGCCAACTTACAGGGACTTATAACTGTATCCTCACATACACACAGATAAACAGAAGATATGAGTGACCAATGAGGTCTTACACTCTATCCTTCCATATCACAGGAGCAAATGCCAAAGCAATGGACTTATATTGTCCTCAATGGGCAAACAACAATGATAACATCACAAAACAAATGAGATGATCATGCATTAATGGCAATTGATGATGATGATAAATGCATAGCATACAGGCAAGCAAGTGCATATGAAGCAATCAATCAATCAATGAATAACAAACAGCACACTCTATAGCCAAAACAATGGGGCTCACACAAGAGGGTTTGACTTTAAAAGTCCACTGTAATGGGTAAAGGTCGCTCTTAACCTGGCCATTGAGGGGCTCAGGTGAAGCAGATGAATAGGGAGATGAGGGGTGTGCCTCATTGCTTCTATCTCAAATCAGAGAGAGCATCAAAGAAAGTGTGGGAGTTCAGAAAGTAGGAACTCTCTCCACATTATTGACTCGATTAGATCTTGGGTTTTTATCTCATTGCTTCAACCAGGTACTGGGAGCAAAGAGAGGACACACTGAATAGTGGGGGATAGATTGCTTATCCCTACCTTCCACCAATTGCCTCAAATGAGGACTTTTCCTGCTTAGGACAAATATAAACAAACACAGGCATTGCCTCTTAAGGAGGACTTCAGACAGTTTGCCCGGTCAAATAACAGACCGGGTCTCCAGACTACATGAAGAAGAAGTAATTATACCTCAAAGCAAATGCTAAAAAGCAAAGCAAGCAAGCAAGTTCAAAGAACTTAAGCAACTAAAGCACCTGCAAAAGTCAAACTCGTTAGCAAACAAGTCAACAGTCAAAACCAAAAGGAAATGAACCAATAGTCACACAGAGGGACCAATTGTGCAAGGCACAAAGACTCAAGCATATGAGTCACCTACAAAACAAAGGTTAACACATCATATAATTCAATTCAAACAAATATTTGAATGATCCTCAAGGCATTGGTGCTTAACCTGAAACAGATGAACTCAATCATAAGCTTAGAAGACCACTAGGGCTAGCCTAGGGTCAAAGATGAAAGAAAAAAGTCAAGGCAGCAAGCAATGTTCAATCAAAGTCAAATTTAATCATGTAGGAAAGTAAACACAATTGGATTCAAACTCATATCATGCATCAAGGTCATTCCATATGCAAAACAATGCAAAGCATAGCAAAGGAGGCATACAAAAGTCAACAGCAAAGACTTCATTCAAAAGTCAACTCAAACATTTTCAAAAATCATGAAATAAATCACACTCAATTCTAACATCTAACATGGTATACATGCAAAATTTCATGGCATTTGGATGAGAGGAAGGCAGTCAAATAAAATCATGAAGTCAAATCAAATTCAAGTAAGCATGGTGAAAGTCAACAAGCATGGGTCAACTTCAAAAAATCATATCAATTTGAAAACAGAAGAGAAATGAGTGAGATTAACACCAATGCAAAGCTTGAGATGTCTAGTTATCACATATGAAATTTCATGATCATACAATAAGATTTGAGAATTTCACAAAGGATTTGGCAAGGCATAGCACAATAAGTCAACAAATGACCAAGTATGGAAGAAAATTCACAATTAAATGGAAAACAGCATGATTAATTCCAAGAAAATTCATACATCAATTAGACATACAAGGGATGGTTCATGCAAAATTTCAAGTGATTTGGATAAGGGGAAGCATGTGAACAAAAATCATACATTTGCAAATCATTGGTGTGACACAAATTGTCACACCCTAATTCAAAAATTCATATCTATCAAACCACAAATGAGAAATCCCCAAACTTTATATGGAAATGAAGATCAATGTGTCTAGTTTTACCACAAAAAATTTCAAGCTCATAGGATATGATATGACAATTTCACAATTGAAATGGCAAAGGGTATCATTCATGCACACATGTGAAGAAATCATTTATCAATTAAAATCCAGGACATGAGAAATTAATTAAAATTCACAATTAAATATTAGACTCATTTGTGAACATGTGGAAAAATTTCATAATTTTGGTGAAAAAATGAATGAGAAAATAATTGTTGAAGTTGAGTGAAATAATGGAGCAAGCATGAACAAAAGGCAAGGCAATTGGTCAACACAAGGGTCAACCGTGGCAAACTTGGTAAATAGTGCAGTCACTTAGTGAAACGACTGCGCTTCAGGGGAGAAAACGGAATGTTCTCATTGGCTCCCAGCCAATGGAACAGTGGCATGCGCAGCAACAGCCAATGGGCTTCGAGTTTTCTGGGTTCATCATAACCCTTAGGGTTTGGCAACAACAGGGCATTGGCATTTGATCAAAAGCAACAAATAATAGCAGCATATGATCACCACAATTATGCAACACTACAAACACTAAATCACATGAATTTCTGGACAGTTGCAAGGTTCAGCAATAGCAGCAGGGTGTTTATCATTGTCATGTAA
Source organism: Lathyrus oleraceus (assembly GCF_024323335.1). Taxonomy (NCBI): domain Eukaryota; kingdom Viridiplantae; phylum Streptophyta; class Magnoliopsida; order Fabales; family Fabaceae; genus Lathyrus; species Lathyrus oleraceus. The sequence continues at coordinate 51,475,125 of NC_066581.1, read as the reverse complement.
TCATCAAACCAAATTCATCATCATGTAACTAAATGAAGTAAACAAAAGCAATGGTATCAGCAACATGTAACATTATGATTCGACCAAACCACACATAACAGTCACCAACCAAAACAAACAACAGCAACAGCAACAGCATAGCATAATCATGGAATCTTTAATACAACCATAACACGACAACAAAACAATGCCATCAGTTCATGAGGAAATCTTGCAAGCTTATGGCTCAAGCAATAACAGCAGCACCAAAATTCGACCAACAACAACATGGCAATGAGAATGTTCCTACTGCAGCCAAACAAAAGCATACATTCATATTTCAAAACTGCAGCAGGATTTCATGAACATCAACATCATCATCACAGCAGCATGGTATAGCAGCAACAGCAACATGGTTCATCAACATGCCAAAATTCGAGCAAAACACACAATGGCAAGGCAAGCAGCATGATACCATCATCATTCAAACAGCAGACCAAACAACAGCATAGTATTGGTTTTAAAACAACAGCAACAACCATCATTATCATGTGCTTATCATGTTTAAAAAAATCATCAAACAAGCAAAAACACAACAGCAACATGGTTTTAGCAAGCAGCCAACACATCAAGGGTAGGAGTTATGGAAAATATGAGGGCTCATGAACAGCAGGGCATAACAGCATGGTTAGCAGCAAGATATAGCACAGTAGGTTCATGCAATGTCCAAAACAGCCAAAAAAAAAAACCAAACACAACAAATACAATTCATGTGGTTTTTTCCTGGGCAGGTTCGAGGGTTTATGACAGTATGTGTTCATGCTCTATCATTCAACAATGTTCATAAAAAACAACAGCACATAGCAGCAACAACTCATGTTCATCATATAATCAAAACAAGCTCATCCTCAACATGCATTCTCAACCAAAATTCAAGAGGCATGGCAGCATATGTTTGTCAGCATCATATCAAACAAAACAAAAGTACACGACAGCATATAAACAGCATTAGGGTTTGGCAGCATGGTTTGACAGTATGGCTCATGGTATCTTCAAACAAATTCAGCCAACATCCAAACAGCATCAAACAGCAAACACACAATCATGGGAGCTCTAGCCATGGTTCATGGTTCAAATAACAGCATCATTCATCAAGCAGCTAATTAATCCAACAACAGCACATAGACAACAGGCTATAGCAAGCATGGTTCAACATCATCATCACATAAAATTAGGGCAAGCAATCACAACAGCACATCATTCAGCAATACACAAGCATGATCATGGAAAAATCTGGTGCAGTTCACATAGCAAGGCACTTTATGTAATCCACAAACATGATTTCAACCAAGCATCAAACAAAACATGATTCAACTAAACCACACAACAGTACATAACAGAACCAATATAACAGCAGCAGGGTATGCTCATCAAATCATGTAATCATCAAGAACAATAGCAAGCTAGCAGCATGGTGTCCAACATGTTATCCATCAACACAAAATCATTTAGCATGGTAAACAAACAAGGTTCAGCAACTACTACCATCACCTAAACTCAACCAACAACAAAACACTTAATCATTCATGAGAAAAAACTGGGCAGGGTTAAGTTTGGCATGAACAGCATACAATCACAATCCTCATGCAACTCGAAAATTTATTATTATGCTCAGAAATCGAAATTAGGTATGCCAAACTCCTCAACAATCATCCAGTATCACAAATATATCATCACATTCCATCGAAATGAAACCAGCATGGCAAATCGATCAAAAATCATTTGCTCACAAAGAAATAAAATCAGATTTCTCTCAATACAATAGATCATTCAACATGGTTCAAGCTGCATTAGAACAAGCATGGAAGGACCTTTCATAAACATATAATAGCATGGAGAAAGAAGGGATTTGAATCCTTACTTGGTTTTGAAGAAATGCAAAATGCAGTGAGGTTTTGATGGATGTTGTGCTGCAACAGGTGGCTCTTATGCTTGGCAATGTTGATCCTTGATGTATGTTAGCTCAGCAACCTTTGGTTGACTCTAAATCCGAACTGCCATGGGAGGATGCTTTGAAAACAGGGCACAATGAAAAGGTTACAGTGGTGGTTTGATGGTGCAAACAACTCCCAACTGGTGGCTAGAACATGGAACAAAGAAAAGGAAATCGTGGCCTTTGAAATTTTGGAATAGCAATTGCCAATATGCAGAAAATGCAAGAGAGGAGTGAATGAGGTTTTCTGTGTGTTTTCCAGTTGTGGCTAGGGTTAGAAAGAGCAGGAAATGTGTTTTATATGTCTGTTTAGCAATGGTTAACCGAGTGCTAAGCTGGCTTAATTCAAAAATCAACAATTGCCACTTTTGCTAATTGCTCACAAGTGGAAAATGGAGGGTATAAGTTGGTCGAGTGGGCCTTAAACAGGCTGTAAACAGACTTGCCAACTGCTGTTTTGCATCTGTTTTTGGTCTTACTAACAATGCCTTGCTCAAATGAAAATGATTGTACAATTTGTCAATTTGAAAAATGTGGAAAATGGAGGTGCAATGCTGCTTGTTTATGGGCTGGAAAGGCTGCTAACAGACCATGTTTGTGCTATTTGTAGTGGTACATGTACTGCTGTACTTTGTTTTCCTTTATTTGAAACCAAATGCCAATTTTCAAGTTTTTTGCATTTTGGTTAAAAAGGTAGTGAAATGATGGTATGGACATGGTATGGACATGAATTTGGGATTGGAGCAAGTTTCAAATATGGTTTAAAACATTTCCCAATTGGCAAAATGATGAAAAAGTCCATAAATCAAAAAGTCAAAGTTTGGTCAAACTTTGATTTTAAATGCAAAAGGTCCAAAAATGCCATTTTGATTGGCAAGGTTTTAGGTCATGAAATTTATATTTTTGGAAAGAGGATGAAAAATGTGGTTTGTAGGAAAAAACCCCACCAAATTTGGCCTTATGGTTTGAGAGATATGGCTTGTTGAAGTTCAAAAATTGGTGAAAATGATTTGATCATATCTTGACAACCACACATGGGATTTTGATGTTCTTGGACTTTTTGAAAATGGGAAGACAAGATCTTCAACTTTCATGTTGGGCAAAAATTCATTTGAAGCTTGTATCATGATGTAAGTTTAAGATCAAGAAGTTTCCATTTTTGGCAGTTGAAATTACAGGTCCACTTGCTATTTCTGGAAAATTTTCTGATTGGCTTGATTTTCTTCCATGATGAGGTTTGACATGATAGATGAGACTTATACAAGAATGAATGAGCTTCTTCAAATCAATTCTATCCATTAAATCCTTGATTAAATCCACAGTTGACCAAGTTTGACTGTCTGTTGACTTTTCTAGGGTTTTGAGTGACTGGACTTCTTCTGACGATTTCCAAACCCTAAATCCTTGAGACCTTGATTTCAAATGATGTCCCAAGATGTATGAACCTTTGATTATTGATCATGGTGCCCAAATTCTGCAAGAATGGCCACCATCCATTGCTTTGACTGATCAATGACTGACTTTGACCTAATTTCTGATGATTACTTTATCTGCAAGCAACAAGGTTAGACAGACAATATTTTTGTACTTTTTGAATGATAAACATATGAAAGCAAAGATATACAAATGCAAAGCATGCTTGGTGATCAAGAAACAAACCCACAAGGCAATCTATCCACTAAGAGGGTACAAAGGCATGCAATGATCCTTGAGGTTATGATATGAATGATATGGGCCATGAGGGATCTTAGGGCCCAAAATTGGGGTCTTACAGATGCCCCTATTTAAGGTCATTCTAGCCGGAGAAGTGAAGTTTAGAAATCTTCATCTCGACGTGGTAGAATGGACTTAAATAACAGTAATGAGACAAATTTTGGTCCCTAAGAGACCTCATGATGCAGATGTATGCGTGCAAAAGACACAAATTCTGTGGGGAATATGATTCACACAGAAGAAAAGACGATCCATCGGAGCAATACACTCACCAGGAACAGAGACTCTAACAAGACTCTATGGGGATAAAGAAAAAGAAATGTGTGGACAATACACGACTCCAAACTGGGGGAAAACAATACTGACGCAACGTGATCAAAACACGACTCTGATTAAGGAAAACAGAAAAAACAGACTGGAGAACTCACTGGGGAGTGAAGAACTCACACTGGGGAAAAGAATTCCAAAGGAAAATAAATCCATTGGAGCAACACAAGCTGACTCCTGAGGAGAAGCAAAAGAAAACTTCACTGGGGCAGTAACAACGAAATGAGATGTTACCAGGCATACGGGTAACAAACTCAGGAAAATCTGACTCCACAGGGGGACCGAGGTCATAATAGGGAGCAGAAAGGAGGGAACACCAAGGATACCGGTTACTGGGTATATAATAGGTGACCGACCAAAGCGTGAATTGGATTTCACTTCCAAAACACTCATCATCCTGAAGAGAGCTAGAAAAAGCAAACTTGTTTATAGGATGGACATTCAATTTCACAAGGAAAATGAATCTTACTCTGAGGGGAAAACAATCAAAAGATCGACTCAAGAGTGAACGAGATATAATATCCATTACCGTCAGAACGTGGATAGAATACTCAGATGAGACATATTATTCATTACCGGCAGACCGTGAATAATATACTCGAAAGGAAAATTATCCTGAACCGGTTACTGGGTTGTTTATAGGATAAAATCCGAAGACGTGAATTGGTTTTCACTTCCAAAACACTCATCATCCGAAAGGAGGGCTTGAAAAAGCAAAACAACTTACAGGATGGGCATTCGAATCCACAACGGGAAAACGAATCTTACTCAAATGGGGACACAAACCCAAAGAGTGCATGAGATATAATATCCATTACCGGCAGACCGTGGATAAGATACTCGCATGAGATATATTATCTATTACCGTCAGAACGTAGATAATAAACTCGCATGGTAAGAAACACCAGAGATACCGGTTACTGGGTATATAATAGGTGATCTACCGAAAACGTGAATTGGTTTTCACTTCCAAAACACTCATCATCCAAAACACAAACTGGTTAAAGGATGGCTATCCGATTCTACAAAGAATACGAATCTTGCTCAGCTGGGGAAAATCAACAAAGGATTCCAACTAAAGAGCGCATGAGATATATTATTCATTACCGGCAGACCGTGAATAATACACTCGAAAGGAAAAGACACCAGAGATACCGGTTACTGGGTATATAATAGGTGACTAACCAAAAAGAGAGAGACAATCGATACCAAGCATACGGGTAAACGAAAGACAACTCAAAGGATAAATTGCAAGCATCCGGCAATTATCCGACAACAAAGAAAATATTCGACTCCACAAAAGGGAAATAACGAATCTTACTCGACTGGGGAAACACAAAGGGCTTCGACTGAAGAGTACATGAGACATATTATTCATTACCGGCAGACCGTGAATAATATACTCGCATGGAAGACTATCCACAACCGGTTACTGGGTTAACAAAGGATAAATCAACCGAACAGAAAGGCATCGGGATACCAAATTAGGTATATATGATGACCAATCAAAAGGAGCAACAGACATTACCAACAAAGGGTAAATGAAAGGCGAACTGCTGAGGATAAATTGCAAGCATCCGGCAATTATCGACAGAAGACTAGCTGGGGATACATTGATAAACAACCAATGATCCGGGGAACAAATCACTAGCATACGGTGAAAAGACCCACTGGGGATAAAATTGCTAGCATACGGCAATTATCCACAAAAGACTTGCTACGGATATAAGTGCTGATCTGAGCAACTTATACAAGCAAAGGAAAATCATCATCAAATATTGAATGAAGATAACCACAAAATTAGGGTTTACATCTACCGAATACGGGGTAGAAGACCAACAATTCCGCGTGGGGATAGAACAAATCACAAATCCGCACGGGAAACCAAAAATAGGGTTTATAACAAACCACCAACTGCTGAAGAGCAAGAAAATAGGATTTACAACTACCGGGTAGTAGGTAGAAAACCAAAAACTCTGGCTGGAGAATAAAAGGTGTATAACCACAAATTCTGTTAAGAAAGCCAGGAAAGATAGGACTTACAACTACCGGTTACTGGGTAGAGGCCCAAAAACATTCCGCTGGGGAACAACCCACTGGGAAGCACAAGATATTTGACAAATAGCCAATTCGGGAATGATCCGAAAAGACAGACTGAATAAAGACACGTCCTAATGAGGATATAACTCAAATAGGAAAATCCACCCCAATATATGTGTTGGGAGGAAACGGAAGAAACCGTCATCCACGAGGACATATCTCGGTGGGGAACTGCAGAAGAAAAGACAGACATTTTCTGCTTATGGGGTTGACTCTATATGGAGAGATTTAAACACCCGACATCTGCTTGGGGAGATCTGTAAAGAGATCTATATCACCATAGCAGGAGACACGACAAACAAAAGATACATGGCAAGAAATGCAACATGAATATCTGAATGTTTTATGAATATGCATGAATATGCGTGATTTATGTTTGATGAATGCTGACAAAACAGACAATTCTAACACAAACAGGTTCAGGAACCGAAACGTCCGGTATTATACTTCCAGGGGAAAAACCAGCTGGAGAGTCAATCTGCGGAGATCCACATGCTGAAGAGCAGAGATCTGCAGGTACTGCTGAAGAAGCAGCGGATCAGAAATATCAGGAAACAATCCAATCAGGGTACAGAGAGTCACAACGGGCAAGACAGCCACCAAGACAAATCTGTAGGGGAACAAGAGAAATCCCAAAGTAAATCCGCAGGGGATCCCAGTGTCAACTGAGGAACAAAAGGGTGCATAGGCACGAACTGCTGTAGAAGCAAATCCACATAACTCCGCTGGGGAACAACCCACTGAGGGAGAATGATATCATCCAAATAGAATCTAACTGTATAAGCAACTCCATTGGGGAAAACTGTCGGCTACTCTCTTGGGAACAAGCCACTGAGGGAGGACAGATCAAACAAGCAAATTCTGCAACGAACCACTCCACTTGGGGAGAATACACAGCAAACTGATCACAACGAGTAGATTCTGCAATATAAGCCACTCTACTAGGGATCACAAACAGTCAGGGGATAAATCCATTCACTGGAGGCTAGAGCCATCATCCGATCATATCGGGGATTGAAGGAATATTCAACAGGCGAAACTGCCACAACAAACATCTGCAGACTAAGCTGAGGAAAGATGGTTGCAATACTGGGATGTCAACCCAAATCAAAACTGCTCAGGAAAATAAATCCTGCTCTGCTGGAGAGAATAAACTCTGACAGAGAGATAGCAACCATTCCACAGACGACTTCGCCGGGGAGAGGGTAAAGTACTGGGTATCAAACCACTGACTTACCGAGTCTTCAAAAAGAAAGCGATCATGCTGAGGAAACAGACAAATCCTGCTGGCACACCGCATGGGGAAAAGAGGTAATAACTCCACTTGCAACCCTGGTGGGAATATTAATAACAGCTCTACTCGCGACTCCGAGGGGAGTATCAAACAATCAGCTATACTCATGACTGCGCTGAGGAGACAAATAATGTCTGGGGTATGCGACCCACTGAAGAAAGTGACGGGGCACCAAGGTGACAAACCATCAACCGCCGAAACTTCTACAAGAAAAACACCCATGCTAGGGGAAAACTGCTGTTGGAGGAAACAAAGTCTTCAACAACAAATCACTTGCGACTACACTGGGGAACAACCCCAACAACAACTCTGCTTTGAGGAACAACCTCAACAAAGATCTGGAGAAAGAAAGATACCACCAAACCAGGAATATGAACGAATGTCTTACCTGTTGGGAATCATGCCACCCTCGGGAGAGCACTGAGATATTCTTGAGTATCCTTTCAATCTTGTTAATGTTCTTTTTGTTTAAAACAAAAAATTTTGAAAAATTTGATTTGTTTAAAACAATGATATTTTATCAATTTAAAACAATGCAAAACATTTGTTGAATTGAAACAAATAAGAGTGCAAATAATTGAATAAAAAGCTCGAATTGATTTGATAGAATGGTAGTCTGCAAATGGCAAGACTCCATAGATCTGTACAAATTTGAAATCAGTGATATATATTGGAAGAGGGCTACATTGAACATAATGATCCTTTCTCTACCAATTTGAATCTCGATGTATCCGAAGCTTCAATTGACGACGAATCGAGAATCTTCTGACGAAATGACGACTGATGAACCAGAAAGTCTTGTCAGGATGCAGTTACTTGCCAAATCCCTAATTTTTGCCTAGATTGCCTCAGAGTGAGGTACTCAATCTAGCGGGATGCAAATATATTCTTTTTTCAAGTCTCTAATTTTTGCCTGAATTACCCTTGCGGGTTCTCCACCGAGACGCTCATTTTTGCCTAAGCCGCCCTTTCGGGTTTTCAACTTAGCGAGCTATTCTGTTTTTTCATTCTTTTTCATTCTTTTTTTTTTATCTGCATATACTTTTTTTTTTTTTAGGCAAAGTATCTCTTAACTGCATCTGAATTCACAGGACGAGTGAAATCCTCCCCATCCATTGTTGTGAGCATCAAAGCTCCGCCTGAAAAGGCTCTCTTAACAACATATGGACCCTCGTAGTTTGGAGTCCACTTGCCCCTGGAATCGGGCGCGAAAGACAAAACTTTCTTGAGCACAAGGTCACCTTCTCGGAATACACGAGGCTTGACTTTCTTGTCGAATGCTTTCTTCATTCTCTGTTGATACAACTGACCATGGCACATGGCAGTTAATCTCTTCTCTTCAATCAAATTCAACTGGTCATAACGACTCTGAATCCATTCAGCATCAGTCAACTTGGCTTCCATCAAGACTCGCATTGATGGGATCTCCACCTCTACTGGGAGAACGGCTTCCATGCCATAAACAAGAGAGAAAGGGGTTGCCCCTGTTGAAGTACGTACAGACGTACGATATCCATGCAAAGCAAATGGCAGCATCTCATGCCAATCTTTGTACGTGACAGTCATCTTCTGGATAATTCTCTTGATATATTTTTGTTAGCAGCTTCAACAGCCCCATTCATCTTAGGTCTGTAAGGAGAGGAGTTATGGTGTGCAATCTTGAATTCAGCGCACAACTCATCCATCATCTTATTATTCAGATTGGATCCATTATCAGTAATGATCCTCTCTGGCACACCATAACGGCAAATCAGCTGGTTCTTGATAAACTTCACAACCACCTGTCTGGTTACATTCGCGTATGAAGCGGCTTCAACCCATTTGGTGAAGTAATCAATTGCTACGAGAATAAATCGATGTCCATTGGACGCTTTCGGCTCAATCATGCCGATCATGTCGATTCCCCACATAGAGAAAGGCCATGGTGACGAAATCACATTCAGAAGTGTCGGAGGAATATGAATCTTATCCGCATAAATTTGACACTTGTGACATTTCTTCACATACTTGCAACAGTCAGACTCCATTGTCAGCCAATAGTAGCCTGCTCTCAACATTTTCTTAGCCATGGCATGTCCGTTGGAATGAGTACCAAATGAACCCTCATGGACCTCAGTCATCAATAGGTTTGCTTCGTGTCTATCCACGCATCTGAGCAAAACCATATCAAAATTCCTCTTGTACAGCACTTCACCACTGAGGTAGAAACTGCCTGACAACCTTCTCAAAGTTTTCCTATCTTTCACAGATGCCCCAGGCGGGTAGACCTGGTTCTGGAGGAAATTCTTGATATCAAAGTACCAAGGCTTGTCATCTTTCACTTCTTCAATTGCAAATATGTGAGCGGGTCTATCCAAGCGCATCACAGTAATGTTGGGAACATCATTCCACCATCTGACAACTATCATAGAAGCAAGCGTTGCAAGGGCATCTGCCATCCGATTATCTTCTCGAGGAATATGATAAAATTCAACTTCTGTGAAGAAAGTTGAAATTCTCCTTGCATAATCTCTGTATGGGATGAGACCTGGTTGATTTGTCTCCCATTCACCTTTGATCTGATTGACAACCAAAGCTGAATCACCATAGACATCAAGATATTTGATTCTTAAGTCAATGCATTCTTCAAGTCCCATAATACAGGCTTCATACTCCGCCATATTATTCGTGCATTTGAATGTTAGCCTTGCTGTAAACGGAATGTGCGATCCCTGGGGATTAACAATTACTGCCCCAATTCCATTTCCATATTGATTAACAGCGCCATCAAACACCATCGTCCATCTGGAACCAGGTTCTGGACCTTCATCAAGTGTAGGCTCATCGCAATCTTTCATCTTCAAATACAGAATTTCCTCGTCAGGGAAATCATACTGAACAGACTGATGATCTTCAATTGGCTGGTGCGCTAGATGGTCAGCCAAGATACTACCTTTGATAGCTTTCTGAGCTCGATACTCGATATCATACTCAGACAACAGCATCTGCCAACGGGCAATCCTCCCAGTTAAAGCAGGCTTCTCGAAGATATACTTAATTGGATCCATTCTGGATATCAACCAAGTTGTATGATTAATCATGTACTGGCGCAAACGCTTAGCTGCCCAAGCTAAAGCACAGCACGTCTTCTCAAGCATAGAGTACCGAGACTCACAATCAGTAAACTTCTTACTGAGGTAGTAAATAGCAAACTCCTTCTTCCCTGATTCATCTTGTTGACCGAGTACACAACCCATCGAGTCTTCAAGAACTGTTAAGTACATAATCAGAGGTCTTCCTTCTACAGGCGGAGACAAAATCGGGGGTTCGGACAGATAATCCTTGATACTGTCGAAAGCTTTCTGGCAATCCTCGGTCCAATCATGAGACTGATCTTTCCGGAGGAGCTTGAATATCGGCGCACATGTGGCAGTCATGTGGGATATAAATCTGGAAATGTAGTTCAAGCGGCCAAGAAAACCTCGGACTTGCTTCTCAGTTTTGGGTGCGGGCATCTCTTGTATTGCTTTGACCTTTGCAGGATCAACCTCAATACCTCTTTCACTTACCACAAAACCCAACAACTTGCCGGAACGGACTCCAAAAGTACATTTGTTCGGATTCAGACGAAGCTGGAATTTCCTCAAACGCTGAAAAAGCTTCAACAAATGCTCAATATGCTCAACTTCCGTTCGGGACTTAGCAATCATATCATCAACATAGACTTCTATCTCCTTGTGCATCATATCATGAAACAAGGTAGTCATAGCTCGTTGATACGTGGCTCCGGCGTTCTTCAAACCGAAGGGCATCACTCGATAACAGAATGTTCCCCAAGGTGTGATGAATGTTGTCTTCTCCATATCCTCTGGTGCCATCTTGATTTGATTATATCCGGAAAATCCGTCCATAAAGGAAAAGACTTTGAATTTAGCTGTATTGTCTACCAACATGTCAATGTGTGGTAGAGGAAAATCATCTTTTGGGCTAGCTTTATTCAAATCTCTGTAATCAACGCACATACGGACTTTTCCGTCCTTCTTAGGAACAGGCACAATATTGGCCACCCATAGAGGATATGTCGAAGTCACCAGAAACCCCGCATCAATTTGCTTCTGAACTTCCTCTTTGATCTTCACTGCCATATCTGGATGAGTTCTTCTGAGCTTCTGCTTCACAGGCACGCACTCAGGCTTCAAAGGCAGGAAATGTTGCACAATATCTGTATCTAAACCCGGCATGTCTTCATAGGACCAAGCAAAGATATCTGAATATTCTCGTAGCAAGCTGATCAAATCTTCTTTAACAGACCTTTCAAGAAGTGCCCCAATCTTCACTAGGCGCTCACAATCTTCGGATCCCAAGTTGACTGTTTCCAAGTCTTCGAGATGCGGCTGAATGATCTTCTCTTCGTGCTCAAGGAGACGGGTGATCTCATCAGGAATCTCTTCAACGTCATCTTCTTCTGCCTCAAATACAGGGAATTCAAAATTGGGAGATGGCGTTGGATCATTATGTTCAATGGGTTTTAGGATCAACCTGCATAATGATTTTGGTTAAGAAAAAATTTCAGCATTTAAACAAGCAAATCATTATGCAGATGAAAGAATGTTGCTTTTACAGCTTTTGTTTTTGTTTTTATGGTTTTTTGTGATCACTGATTTCATAAAGAAAAGCAAAAAGTGAAAACAAAGGAAAAACAAATGTTTTGACAATGCAAAAATTGAATGAAAATATCATTGTATATATGCTTTGCCAACAATGTCATCACTTCTCCTTTTGGCATGGGAGAAGGGTTTTAAACAAAATGAACAATTACTCTGATCTATGGATAACTGTAGGAACATCCACAGCGACCCAATTGTGGCAGACACCACCAGGAATAACAAAATTGTTCAAGTCTTCTGCATCTTCTTCTTCAATGATAGCAGCAGCTTCCTCTTCTGCAGGTTGATCAGCATGGATGAATCCTCCACTGGTGAACAGACCTTGCTCGTTGCATGCCCCAGAACCAAAGCCAATGCCAGCCCGGGATCGGTTATCTTCAAGTTCAAGCACTTTCCCTAATCCAGCGACTGCACCACATTCAATGGCCAGCTTTGCATCACGGTAGGAAGTGAATGAAGGAGACTTCTTCTCGATTGGTTTATCAATAGATAAAGCTTGAAACTGAGTTCCAACTTCATCCTCTGCATCAATGTACGAGAAGGAAGACAGATTACTGACCAGGAGAGCCTTTTCTCCCCTACTACAACCAATTTCTTGTTTTCACAAACTTCAGCTTTTGGTGTAGGGTGGATGTCACGGCGCCAGCCTCGTGAATCCATGGTCTGCCCAAGAGACAGCTGTATGATGGGTGGATATCCATTACTTGAAAAGTGATCTGGAAATCACTTGGTCCAATCTTGATTGGGAGGTCAACTTCCCCAATCACGGTCTTACGCGACCCATCAAAAGCTTTAACAACAACCCCACTCTGCCTCATAGGAGGACCTTGATATGACAATCGAGAGAGTGTGGATTTCGGCAATACATTCAGAGATGATCCAGTGTCCACCAGTACATTGGACATTGCATCAGATTTGCAATTCATAGAGATATGTAAAGCCATGTTGTGGTCTCTTCCCTCCTCAGGGAGATCAGCGTCACAAAAGCTCAGAGTGTTGCAAGCGGTAATATTTGCAACAATGCTATCAAATTGTTCCAAGGTGACGTCGTGATCGACATATGCCAGGTCCAAGACTTTCTGCAGAGACTCTCTATGAGGCTCCCGAATTCAGCAATAGAGAAAGAATGGAAATCTTGGAGGGCGTGTGTAGAAGCTGGTCTACAATATTATACTCGCTCTTTCTGATGAGCCTCAGCATCTCATCAGATTCTTCATCAACAATGCCACTCGGGCCAACAGCTGAAGAAATGGGAGTTTTTTGTACGGAGGAGGAAGGCTGGGCAACAGCAAGTGCCGGATTCTGAACATTCACAGCATTCCCTACGGGATGTAACAACAGATTCAGAAACAGTAGGAGCTTTGGCAGGTGCGGAAAACACACGACCACTGCGGGTCAACCCACTAACATCAGCAATAGTGGTCACGGAAGTAGACGGCAAAGGTACTTCAACCCCATCCTGGACAGCCACATGATTGTACCGGAACGGTACGGCTTTATCAGATGAATACGGCACAGGGCCAGCTGGTTTGATGATCAAAGCAGGGGATGCCTTAGGCTTGTTGCTATTATAGCGAATAACAACGGGCTCAGGCAATTTGAACACCGGGGAGATAACACTCACTTCGGGCTCAACAACATCCACATTGCGATTCTGGAGAATCTCAATGGTACCTTCATTCAACAACATTTGCAATTCGCGGCGGACTTGGTCACAACCCAAGCGATTAACAGAACAGACACGGCACTTATCGTGGTTATGCTCCAAATAGCTGTGCTGGCACAGCATTTTATGTAAATAAACCAACGACTGCCGGATATGGCTGACATACTTCACCTTGTACTTCCCAAGGTCTTCCTGGATCATATTGACAGACTTCCCATGCGAAGGCAATGGGTTCCTGGTAACATTAGGGTTTGAGTCTTCAAAACTCAGAATTCCGCTTCTCATGAGGTCTTGAACCTTATTCTTCAGCGGGAAACAGTTCTCTACATTGTGGCCCGGAGCACCGGAATGGTAGACACAATGCTGGTCTGGTTTGTACCACCATTGCGGATTGGCAGGAATTGCAGGAGGATCCCTGGGTGAAACCAACTTCCTCTCCAACAAGGAGGGATAAAGCTCTGTATATGTCATCGGAATCGGGTCGAAGCTGACCTTCTTCCTATCATAGTTCACATTTGCTTGGTTGGTTGTACTTCCACGAGGCTGGTAAGCCTGTTGCTGTGGACGTTGCTGTTGCTGATATTGCGGTTGTGGATATTGCTGCTGATGCTGATACTGCTGAGCATTATCCTTGAATACAGGCGCCACACTAGCCACCTGATGCTGATGTTTGGAATGATGTGCAGGCTTCCTCTGAACAAAGGGTCTTCGATGCTTGGGCTGAGACTGCACAGCATGAGCTTCTCCTTCTTTCCTCTTAAACGCTCCATATCGCTTAGAGGAAGAACCATCATCTTTAGACAACCGTCCTTCACGGACGCCTTCTTCAAGACGCATCCCCATGTTCACCATCTCGGTGAAATCAGAGGGAGCGCTGGCCACCATTCTCTCATAATAGAATGACCCAAGAGTCTTCAGAAAGATCTTGGTCATCTCCTTCTCTTCTAATGGTGGAGTGATTTGAGCTGCCAGCTCACGCCATCTCTGGGCGTACTCCTTGAACGTCTCTTTGTCCTTTTGTGACATAGACCTGAGTTGATCTCTGTCAGGCGCCATGTCAACATTGTATTTGTATTGCTTGACGAAAGCTTCGCCAAGGTCATTGAAAGAGCGGATGTTGGCACTGTCCAGGCTCATGTACCAACGGAGGGCAGCACCAGACAAACTGTCTTGAAAGTAGTGGATCAAGAGTTGATCGTTGTCTGTCTGCGTGGACATCTTTCTGGCATACATGACCAGATGTGCCAAAGGACAAGTGTTCCCTTTATACTTTTCAAAGTCTGGGACCTTGAATTTAACTGGTATTTTCACACCGGGAACTAGACAAAGTTCGGCTGCTGACTTGCCGAAGAGATCTTTGCCTCTGAGAGTTCTCAATTCCTTTCTCAGCTCGAGGAATTGATCGTTCATTGCGTCCATTTTCTCATGTACATCTGAGCCCTCAGACGCTTCAGAATGATAAATGGTGTCGTCTACCCTTGGCATGGTATGCACGACAGGAGGAACAGGAATAGGGACCGGGCTAGATGCCGGCATTTGAGCGAATGTTGGAGCTGGCAGATCGGGCATAAAGCCAGGAGGCATCCCCCAAGGAAAACCGGGAGGCATGGCGTTTGGCTGATGGGCGCTGACAGGCACCGATGAAGTAGCTATCTCAGATATAACTGTCCGCTGAACGGGAGTTGCTGGCTGTTGAGGAGCAGGCTGATTCTGGGCAGCGAGAAGTTGCTCCATCAGAGCGCCAAGTCTGGCGACTTCATCCCTCAGAGTCTGGTTCTCTTGTTCCAATTGCTCCATGATCCTTGCAGAGTTGACTCGCGTATAATACCGGTGAGTCAGCTTGTCTTCAAAATAAATGAAGAGCAGATGTTAGAACCGGAAGACCAGAAAAATGGGTACCTGTTTATGCAGGAATGATGCATGAAATGCTTGTGCAAATGCTTTGATTTTCAAGGAACCCTTAGGGTGTTGCTTGCAATATTTTGAATTTTTAAACATTTTGACTGTTCATGGAAAATATTTCATTCAAAATATATAGACAAAGAAGTACAGCATTCTTTTAAATATTACAAAGAGAAAAGGTAAATAACATCCTATGGATCCCTATTAGCTCGGGATGCTGGAAGACGAGAAGTGTACAACTTCTTGATCTCTCTCTCATAGGCAGCCTCCATATCAGCCTTCTCCTTTGCAAGTTGATCATACTTCCTTTTCCAGAATTTGGATGACTGAGGAAGCAGAGAAGTCCAAGTGTCGTTCGGATCGTCGATCACTCGGTGCTCGAGAAATTCAATCATATCATCCTTCTCCTTGAGCTGCTGCAGCAATTCCTCTCTCTCGCGGATCCAGGCACGCGAAAGGTCTTCTTCTCTCAACTCCTCTACACGTTGGGTAGGGAGGGTTGAAGGCCCAGCCACATCCAACAGTGTAGGTCTGGATGATCATACGGCATCAGGTAGGTAGCAGCCCTCTGTCTGACCCAAGAGGTGTAGGGCTCCAAAGCAATGCAGTTCTTTGGACCCAATTCATTCCTACTCTTTATGCGAATATTGCGCCAAGCGCGGACAAATCTGGCTTTCAGGCCTTGGGGATCTTTACCCTCCTGAAAGAACACACCTTCTAACAGAATGTTATGGGGTTTATCCTTTAGGGGGAACCCAAGCTGACGACGTGCAAGCGTAGGGTTGTAGGTAATCCCACCACATGTACCAAGAAGAGGCACATTGGGGAATTCACCACAAGAATTGATGATCTGAACGGTATCATACACGCGATCATACCAGGTGATATCATCATTGGTGAGAGACATGAGTCTCTGAGACCACCGTAGACATCCCTTGTTCTCCTTGAAAGCAACTGTCTGCGGCAAGTGCGAAATAAACCACTTGTACAGCAGGGGTAAACAGCAGACAATGACTCCTCCATTCTTCATATTCCTTAGATGCAAGGAGACATATGCATCACCCAACAAGGTCGGAACCGGATTAAGGACTGAAAAGATCCTAATGGCGTTCATGTCGACGAACTTGTCAAAGTTGGGAAACAGCACCAATCCATAGATGAGCAAAACGAACAGAGCCTCAAAGGCATCCTCACTCATGGCCTTCCCATAGAAAGTGGCTTGAGCAATAAGGAACTCGGAAGGAAAACCCTGAATTCCGCCTTTGGTAGTCAGATTAGCTCTAATCAGATCTTCATCTATGTGCAACAAGCTGGAAATCTCTCGAGCAGATGGAATACTCTCTAAGCCACTGAACGGCACTTGATCCAGAATAGGAATCCCAATAAGGTGAGAGTATTCTTCCAAAGTTGGCAACAACTGGAAGTCCGGAAATAAGAAGCAATGATAGAGCGGATCATAGAACTGAGCAAGAGTGCTCATCAATCCCTCATCCACTTGAGTAGTCAGCAACGGCAGAAGCTTCCCATATCGAGCCTTGAAACCCAAGGGATCTAATACATATGATGTCAGATTCCTTAACTCTTTTACATCAGGCTGCTTAAAGCTGTACTTCTTTGTATGCCTTTTCGGTCTTTCCATGTCTGAAAATTTTGCAAATAACCTTTAAGTTCCTTGAAAATTTTCTCTTTTGATGACATGAATGCGGATGAATGCGTGAATGCATGAATGCAACAAGCACACTCAAGGATCAAGCAAAGCACACCAAACAAAGGTCGTGGGAAAGCTCTATGTATCCCTAATATCAATCATCCATTTTGGTGGATTTAGGTTTTCACCTTATCGACACCCAAGTTCCATTGATATTAACGGTACATGAACCGGTTCAGACATTCTTAATATCAACCAGCCGCTTTGATGGATTTTAGGTTTTACACCTGATCCGGGATCCATTGATATTAACAATGTTTGAACGACTCAACCACGAATCACGGGTTTGTTGAGAGTCACGAGCATGGAGTCTCGGTTAAGAACCACCCAAAGGGAGTGTACTAGGGTTTAAACCTGCCAGACATGTTCTATCAGAGGTTCCCATAATCATCGTTCCATCTTTCGAATATTATCGGAGGAACGAATACTCGTATTCCAAGAATATTCTCAAGAGAAACTCTTATGAGTGTAGTATCGCGTAACAATCGTATCAGAACTGACATCTGAACGACCTCCGCACTACGGTCCTAAAAATAGGCCAAGATGGGTTTGGTAAACTAAGGTCCTTGGCTTCTGCGGAACATGATTGAAAGAATAATGTCTAATCACAAATAACTTGTGTGACATTATTAGTTCAACATGACCTCCACCAAGTGAATGGACTCGCAAGTCAACTGGCTAAGGACTACTCCACACCAGTCGACAAGACTATGCCATTCTCCTATCCTAGAGTGCACTCGAGTTCGGGTACAGAACTCATCTCACAGATCACCAAAGCAAACAGCAATGTATATCAAGCAATTCACACATTACAATCAATACATTCATCCCAAATTGTACAAAAATATGTCAGATAAAGAATAATAACATATATCACAACAAGGGTGAAAAGTAGGCAATACAACCAGGGATTCAGCCGAAGGTTTCCCCAGCAGAGTCGCCACTTTTCTGTAGCGGTGTATTCGTCGCTATATGATCTATAGATTAAATCATAAGCTAGGAGATACATTGAAATATTTCGAGTCGCCACCGCACTTTTATTTATCCAAAGGATTGGCTAAAAAGCGAACAAAAGCCTAAGAAGTTTTACACGTAGAAAACTAATAAAAAGATCAGAGATTCTGGGTAAGGGGTAAATTACGCAATGGGAAGGTGTTAGGCACCCACTACGTCCTAGGTACTCCTAGGGAGCCCTTTTCACACTTGTTATGCAAAAATTATTATTTGTTATGACATAAAGATTGTGCAAACATGATTGGGATGATGAGAAAGAATATACAAGTTTATTATTATTGGGTATTGGGTTCGAACGGATGAACCCGTTGCCTACGTACCTTCCATCAAAGGTAAGGATCAGAACGCCGTAGTTCGGCTAAAAGATTTCCAAAAGTGGGTTAGGTTCAATTTTAAACACAAACCCTAGGTCTTACGTTATCCACGGGAGAAAACTCAACCTTATACAAACAACAACGTCCACCATGTGAGAACAGCTTCAACTTGCCAGGGAGGGGTTAACCCTATAATAGGCAAGGAAGACTTACAATTCAATCACTAAAGACAGAAGGTGAGATTAACATCAACCACTAAGATAAATCAAACCTATAGCTCATGTATGAAAAGATTAATGGACAAAGCCAAAACAAGTGAATGAGTGAAGTTACTGATTATGATTATGAAAATGGAGTCAAAGTATGATTAAGATCAATTCAAATGAGTATTATGAAATGAAGTTGGAAAAAGGTCAAGGACTTGAGTCCAGGTTTTTAGTTAGAAAAACATGAAAATGTTTGCACAACACTTATGTCAAGTTTGAAAGATAAAGTGTGAAAAGGTTTAGGACATAATGAATGATGAATGGATGAGAATGGATTGTAAAACTTCTTAGAGGGTTCACTTCTTGAAATCATATAGCAGATGATTCAAGTGTGTCCTTTGGAATAGCAATTAATAATAATAAACAAGCAAAGAAAGACGGATATCGGATGCCAATCAATGGTCTTATACCAATCTCCTAAAACAAAATGGGATATCAGAAGCCACTCAATGGTCTTACACTAATCTCCACAGGAAAAGAAATAAAAGCGGATACCGGATACCAATAGATGGATTTACACCAGTCTCCTAAAACAGAACAGGATATCAGAAGCCACTCAATGGACTTACACTAATCTCCTCAAAAGAAAAACAAAATGAAACAGGGAAGTCAACTGCCAATCTATCTGGACTTAGGTTAACTCCACAGTATGCTCACAGGAAATCCAATGCCACATCACAGGGGCTTACAATGGATCCTCACATACAAGAACAAAAGAAACAATATGATCACAGGAATGCAAATGCCAACTTACAGGGACTTATAATTGCAACCTCTCACACAAACAGATAAACAAACTATGATCACAGGAAAGCAGATGCCAACTTACAGGGACTTATAACTGCAACCTCACATACAACACCAAACAGATCAAATTATGATCACAGGATAACAGATGCCAACTTACAGGGACTTATAACTGTATCCTCACATACACACAGATAAACAGAAGATATGAGTGACCAATGAGGTCTTACACTCTATCCTTCCATATCACAGGAGCAAATGCCAAAGCAATGGACTTATATTGTCCTCAATGGGCAAACAACAATGATAACATCACAAAACAAATGAGATGATCATGCATTAATGGCAATTGATGATGATGATAAATGCATAGCATACAGGCAAGCAAGTGCATATGAAGCAATCAATCAATCAATGAATAACAAACAGCACACTCTATAGCCAAAACAATGGGGCTCACACAAGAGGGTTTGACTTTAAAAGTCCACTGTAATGGGTAAAGGTCGCTCTTAACCTGGCCATTGAGGGGCTCAGGTGAAGCAGATGAATAGGGAGATGAGGGGTGTGCCTCATTGCTTCTATCTCAAATCAGAGAGAGCATCAAAGAAAGTGTGGGAGTTCAGAAAGTAGGAACTCTCTCCACATTATTGACTCGATTAGATCTTGGGTTTTATCTCATTGCTTCAACCAGGTACTGGGAGCAAAGAGAGGACACACTGAATAGTGGGGGATAGATTGCTTATCCCTACCTTCCACCAATTGCCTCAAATGAGGACTTTTCCTGCTTAGGACAAATATAAACAAACACAGGCATTGCCTCTTAAGGAGGACTTCAGACAGTTTGCCCGGTCAAATAACAGACCGGGTCTCCAGACTACATGAAGAAGAAGTAATTATACCTCAAAGCAAATGCTAAAAGCAAAGCAAGCAAGCAAGTTCAAAGAACTTAAGCAACTAAAGCACCTGCAAAAGTCAAACTCGTTAGCAAACAAGTCAACAGTCAAAACAAAAGGAAATGAACCAATAGTCACACAGAGGGACCAATTGTGCAAGGCACAAAGACTCAAGCATATGAGTCACCTACAAAACAAAGGTTAACACATAAATATAATTCAATTCAAACAATATTTGAATGATCCTCAAGGCATTGGTGCTTAACCTGAAACAGATGAACTCAATCATAAGCTTAGAAGACCACTAGGGCTAGCCTAGGGTCAAAGATGAAAGAAAAAAGTCAAGGCAGCAAGCAATGTTCAATCAAAGTCAAATTTAATCATGTAGGAAAGTAAACACAATTGGATTCAAACTCATATCATGCATCAAGGTCATTCCATATGCAAAACAATGCAAAGCATAGCAAAGAGGCATACAAAAGTCAACAGCAAAGACTTCATTCAAAAGTCAACTCAAACATTTTCAAAAATCATGAAATAAATCACACTCAATTCTAACATCTAACATGGTATACATGCAAAATTTCATGGCATTTGGATGAGAGGAAGGCAGTCAAATAAAATCATGAAGTCAAATCAAATTCAAGTAAGCATGGTGAAAGTCAACAAGCATGGGTCAACTTCAAAAAATCATATCAATTTGAAAACAGAAGAGAAATGAGTGAGATTAACACCAATGCAAAGCTTGAGATGTCTAGTTATCACATATGAAATTTCATGATCATACAATAAGATTTGAGAATTTCACAAAGGATTTGGCAAGGCATAGCACAATAAGTCAACAAATGACCAAGTATGGAAGAAAATTCACAATTAAATGGAAAACAGCATGATTAATTCCAAGAAAATTCATACATCAATTAGACATACAAGGGATGGTTCATGCAAAATTTCAAGTGATTTGGATAAGGGGAAGCATGTGAACAAAAATCATACATTTGCAAATCATTGGTGTGACACAAATTGTCACACCCTAATTCAAAAATTCATATCTATCAAACCACAAATGAGAAATCCCCAAACTTTATATGGAAATGAAGATCAATGTGTCTAGTTTTACCACAAAAAATTTCAAGCTCATAGGATATGATATGACAATTTCACAATTGAAATGGCAAAGGGTATCATTCATGCACACATGTGAAGAAATCATTTATCAATTAAAATCCAGGACATGAGAAATTAATTAAAATTCACAATTAAATATTAGACTCATTTGTGAACATGTGGAAAAAATTTCATAATTTTTGGTGAAAAAATGAATGAGAAAATAATTGTTGAAGTTGAGTGAAATAATGGAGCAAGCATGAACAAAAGGCAAGGCAATTGGTCAACACAAGGGTCAACCGTGGCAAACTTGGTAAATAGTGCAGTCACTTAGTGAAACGACTGCGCTTCAGGGGAGAAAACGGAATGTTCTCATTGGCTCCCAGCCAATGGAACAGTGGCATGCGCAGCAACAGCCAATGGGCTTCGAGTTTTCTGGGTTCATCATAACCCTTAGGGTTTGGCAACAACAGGGCATTGGCATTTGATCAAAAGCAACAAATAATAGCAGCATATGATCACCACAATTATGCAACACTACAAACACTAAATCACATGAATTTCTGGACAGTTGCAAGGTTCAGCAATAGCAGCAGGGTGTTTATCATTGTCATGTAATCATCAAACCAAATTCATCATCATGTAACTAAATGAAGTAAACAAAAGCAATGGTATCAGCAACATGTAACATTATGATTCGACCAAACCACACATAACAGTCACCAACCAAAACAAACAACAGCAACAGCAACAGCATAGCATAATCATGGAATCTTTAATACAACCATAACACGACAACAAAACAATGCCATCAGTTCATGAGGAAATCTTGCAAGCTTATGGCTCAAGCAATAACAGCAGCACCAAAATTCGACCAACAACAACATGGCAATGAGAATGTTCCTACTGCAGCCAAAAAAAAGCATACATTCATATTTCAAAACTGCAGCAGGATTTCATGAACATCAACATCATCATCACAGCAGCATGGTATAGCAGCAACAGCAACATGGTTCATCAACATGCCAAAATTCGAGCAAAACACACAATGGCAAGGCAAGCAGCATGATACCATCATCATTCAAACAGCAGACCAAACAACAGCATAGTATTGGTTGTAAAACAACAGCAACAACCATCATTATCATGTGCTTATCATGTTTAAAAAAATCATCAAACAAGCAAAAACACAACAGCAACATGGTTTTAGCAAGCAGCCAACACATCAAGGGTAGGAGTTATGGAAAATATGAGGGCTCATGAACAGCAGGGCATAACAGCATGGTTAGCAGCAAGATATAGCACAGTAGGTTCATGCAATGTCCAAAACAGCCAAAAAAAAAAAACCAAACACAACAAATACAATTCATGTGGTTTTTTCCTGGGCAGGTTCGAGGGTTTATGACAGTATGTGTTCATGCTCTATCATTCAACAATGTTCATAAAAAACAACAGCACATAGCAGCAACAACTCATGTTCATCATATAATCAAAACAAGCTCATCCTCAACATGCATTCTCAACCAAAATTCAAGAGGCATGGCAGCATATGTTTGTCAGCATCATATCAAACAAAACAAAAGTACACGACAGCATATAAACAGCATTAGGGTTTGGCAGCATGGTTTGACAGTATGGCTCATGGTATCTTCAAACAAATTCAGCCAACATCCAAACAGCATCAAACAGCAAACACACAATCATGGGAGCTCTAGCCATGGTTCATGGTTCAAATAACAGCATCATTCATCAAGCAGCTAATTAATCCAACAACAGCACATAGACAACAGGCTATAGCAAGCATGGTTCAACATCATCATCACATAAAATTAGGGCAAGCAATCACAACAGCACATCATTCAGCAATACACAAGCATGATCATGGAAAAATCTGGTGCAGTTCACATAGCAAGGCACTTTATGTAATCCACAAACATGATTTCAACCAAGCATCAAACAAAACATGATTCAACTAAACCACACAACAGTACATAACAGAACCAATATAACAGCAGCAGGGTATGCTCATCAAATCATGTAATCATCAAGAACAATAGCAAGCTAGCAGCATGGTGTCCAACATGTTATCCATCAACACAAAATCATTTAGCATGGTAAACAAACAAGGTTCAGCAACTACTACCATCACCTAAACTCAACCAACAACAAAACACTTAATCATTCATGAGAAAAAACTGGGCAGGGTTAAGTTTGGCATGAACAGCATACAATCACAATCCTCATGCAACTCGAAAATTTATTATGCTCAGAAATCGAAATTAGGTATGCCAAACTCCTCAACAATCATCCAGTATCACAAATATATCATCACATTCCATCGAAATGAAACCAGCATGGCAAATCGATCAAAAATCATTTGCTCACAAAGAAATAAAATCAGATTTCTCTCAATACAATAGATCATTCAACATGGTTCAAGCTGCATTAGAACAAGCATGGAAGGACCTTTCATAAACATATAATAGCATGGAGAAAGAAGGGATTTGAATCCTTACTTGGTTTTGAAGAAATGCAAAATGCAGTGAGGTTTTGATGGATGTTGTGCTGCAACAGGTGGCTCTTATGCTTGGCAATGTTGATCCTTGATGTATGTTAGCTCAGCAACCTTTGGTTGACTCTAAATCCGAACTGCCATGGGAGGATGCTTTGAAAACAGGGCACAATGAAAAGGTTACAGTGGTGGTTTGATGGTGCAAACAACTCCCAACTGGTGGCTAGAACATGGAACAAAGAAAAGGAAATCGTGGCCTTTGAAATTTTGGAATAGCAATTGCCAATATGCAGAAAATGCAAGAGAGGAGTGAATGAGGTTTTCTGTGTGTTTTCCAGTTGTGGCTAGGGTTAGAAAGAGCAGGAAATGTGTTTTTATATGTCTGTTTAGCAATGGTTAACCGAGTGCTAAGCTGGCTTAATTCAAAAATCAACAATTGCCACTTTTGCTAATTGCTCACAAGTGGAAAATGGAGGGTATAAGTTGGTCGAGTGGGCCTTAAACAGGCTGTAAACAGACTTGCCAACTGCTGTTTTGCATCTGTTTTGGTCTTACTAACAATGCCTTGCTCAAATGAAAATGATTGTACAATTTGTCAATTTGAAAAATGTGGAAAATGGAGGTGCAATGCTGCTTGTTTATGGGCTGGAAAGGCTGCTAACAGACCATGTTTGTGCTATTTGTAGTGGTACATGTACTGCTGTACTTTGTTTTCCTTTATTTGAAACCAAATGCCAATTTTCAAGTTTTTTGCATTTTGGTTAAAAAGGTAGTGAAATGATGGTATGGACATGGTATGGACATGAATTTGGGATTGGAGCAAGTTTCAAATATGGTTTAAAACATTTCCCAATTGGCAAAATGATGAAAAAGTCCATAAATCAAAAAGTCAAAGTTTGGTCAAACTTTGATTTTAAATGCAAAAGGTCCAAAAATGCCATTTTGATTGGCAAGGTTTTAGGTCATGAAATTTATATTTTTGGAAAGAGGATGAAAAATGTGGTTTGTAGGAAAAAACCCCACCAAATTTGGCCTTATGGTTTGAGAGATATGGTTTGTTGAAGATCAAAAATTGGTGAAAATGATTTGATCATATCTTGACAACCACACATGGGATTTTGATGTTCTTGGACTTTTTGAAAATGGGAAGACAAGATCTTCAACTTTCATGTTGGGCAAAAATTCATTTGAAGCTTGTATCATGATGTAAGTTTAAGATCAAGAAGTTTCCATTTTTGGCAGTTGAAATTACAGGTCCACTTGCTATTTCTGGAAAATTTTCTGATTGGCTTGATTTTCTTCCATGATGAGGTTTGACATGATAGATGAGACTTATACAAGAATGAATGAGCTTCTTCAAATCAATTCTATCCATTAAATCCTTGATTAAATCCACAGTTGACCAAGTTTGACTGTCTGTTGACTTT
Organism: Lathyrus oleraceus; assembly: GCF_024323335.1. Classification (NCBI taxonomy): domain Eukaryota; kingdom Viridiplantae; phylum Streptophyta; class Magnoliopsida; order Fabales; family Fabaceae; genus Lathyrus; species Lathyrus oleraceus. Next base: position 51,449,517 of record NC_066581.1, on the reverse strand, counting down.
TCTAGGGTTTTGAGTGACTGGACTTCTTCTGACGATTTCCAAACCCTAAATCCTTGAGACCTTGATTTCAAATGATGTCCCAAGATGTATGAACCTTTGATTATTGATCATGGTGCCCAAATTCTGCAAGAATGGCCACCATCCATTGCTTTGACTGATCAATGACTGACTTTGACCTAATTTCTGATGATTACTTTATCTGCAAGCAACAAGGTTAGACAGACAATATTTTTGTACTTTTTGAATGATAAACATATGAAAGCAAAGATATACAAATGCAAAGCATGCTTGGTGATCAAGAAACAAACCCACAAGGCAATCTATCCACTAAGAGGGTACAAAGGCATGCAATGATCCTTGAGGTTATGATATGAATGATATGGGCCATGAGGGATCTTAGGGCCCAAAATTGGGGTCTTACAGTGCTCAACATGAAAGATGCTAAGTGTAGCGGTGTATTCGTCACTTTATGATTTATTGACTAAATCAAAAGCAAAGCATACAAAGATAGAGTCGCCACCGCACTTTTATTTATCCAAAGGAATGGCTAAAAAGCGAACAAAAGCCTAAGAAGTTTTACACATAGAAAACTAATGAAAGGTCATAGATCTGGGTAAGGGGGTAATTATGCAAAGGGAAGGTGTTAGGCACCCAATGCATCCTAGGTACTCCTAGGGAACCCTTTTCACAAATTGTTGCAAAAGACATTGTTTATGAAAATATTTATTGTGCAAACATTGATTGGGAGGATGAGAGAAGAATGTACAATTTTTATTATTTTTGTGTTTGGATGGATAACCATTGCCTACGTACCTTTACAGGATCAAAACCTCGTAGTTTGGCTAAAAGATTTCCAAAAAGTAAGTGGATTGATTTTAAACAAAAGCCCTAAGATCTTTCATTATCCACGGGAGAAAACTCAACCTATACAACCACAAGTCCACCATGTGAGAAAAGCTTCAACTTGCTAGTGAGGGACCATGCCCTATAATAAACAAGGAAGTCTTACAATTCAATCACTAAGGACAAAAGGTGAGATTCACATCAACCACTAAGATAATTGAGATCTATGGCTAATGTATGAAAACTTATCAAGAAGTGGACAAGGGCCACAAAAGCAATTGAGTGAGTGAAATTAACCAATTATGAGTATTCACAAAAATGAAGTCAAAGTATGATTAGAATTCAATTCAAAAGAAGTATTGTGAAAATGAAGTTTGAAAATCAAAGGGCCTAAGGCCTAGGTTTCGAATTTGAAAACAAGTGAAAATGTTTGCACAAAGTTTTCTGGTTTGGGTTAACATGCAAATGGAGGTTTAAAGGAAACAAAAGGTGGGGATGAGGAGTAAAACTTCTTAGATGTTCACCTCTTGAGATCATATGTAGATGATCCAAGTGATTCCTTTGGAATAGGCAACAAGCAAAGCAGATAAACCATAAATGGAAACCAGATGCCAATCAATGGACTTACACTAGTCTCACAAAACCAAAATGGATACCGGATGCCAATCAATGGACTTACACCAATCTCACAAAACAAAAATGGATACCGGATGCCAATCAATGGACTTACACCAATCTCACAAAACAAAGAGAACATGGATACCAGATGCCAATCAATGGACTTACACCAGTCTCTCAAAACAAAGATGGATACCAGATGCCAATCAATGAACTTACACCAGTCTCACAAAACAAAGATGGATACCAGATGCCAATCAACGGACTTACACTAGTCTCCAAGGAATGATCATAGGAAACAACTGCCAATAGCTGGACTTACAATTGACTCCTCACAAGAAACAAATAACAAATGCAATAAGCAAGAGGAAATAAGTTGCCAATAAATGGTCTTACACTTGACTCCAAGGAAATGGGATGCCAATCAATGGTTTTAGTCCCAACTCCTACCAGATCATAGGAAACAACTGCCAATAAATGGACTTACAATTGACTCCTCAATGGACAAAACAACATGTCACAAAGTATGAACAAAGATCATGAAATGATATACAATTAATGCTCAAAGATGAGAACAATGCACAAAGGCACACACAAACAATTATGCACATATGGGCAAACAAGCAAACAAACAGTCAATTATCACACACTATACACAATCAAAGGGCTCAAGCAAGGTTGGGCTTTAGTCAAGGGGTCATATCAACCTTGACAAACAAGCCAACTGGAAATGGGTGTTTTGAGCTCTTAACCCTAACATTGAGAGTTAGGGTGAAGCAGATGAAATGGAGATGAGGGTTATGCCTCATAGCTCTTATCCCTAGCCTGGGAGAGCTTTAAACAATAGAAAGTGTGGGAGTTCAGAATGTAGGAACTCTTCTCCACATATGGTTGACTCTATAAGATCTTGGATTCTTATTCACAATGCATCAACACATGGTGTGAGCAAAGTGAATGACACAACTGAATAGCAGGGGATGGATTACACATCCCTTCTATCTTCCAATTGCCTCTTAAGAGGACTTTACCTGCTTGGCACAAAATTAAACAAACAAAAACATGGCCTCTTAAGGAGGGCTTCAGACAGGTGCCTGCCAAAATAACATGTGGAAACAATAAGCAAAGCTACATGAAGACAGGTGCCTGCCAGACTACATGAAGAATAGGGATTATACCTAAGTGGTATGCCAACCATAAGCAAAGCAAAGCAAAGTTCAAATGAACTTAAAGCAACTTAAGTACATGTGGAAACAACTAAACAAATCAGTACAATACTCAGACAAACAAACAACAGTCGATAACAAACAGACAATCCCAATATACAACACATAAGCCATGAGGCAAACTCAAATGACTTATCATCAACCTACAAAACAGCAAATGTTAGCAATCAAAAGCAAATATCAACATTTAAATGATGAAGCAACATTAACCATGGAATTTGGATGCTTGGACCTGAAATTCAAAGCTCACATGTAAGTACAAACAACTAGGTCAAAGCCTAGGGTCGAAGGTGAAGAAAAAATTCAAAACAGGAGCTGAAATTCAACACAATGCAACTTCAGACACATATTAACATGTCCTAAAAAGGACCAAATCAAAATCATCAAGCAAGGCTATGTAATGTGCAAGGGAAGTCAAAGACAATTTCAAAGCTCATATTTGGACATTGTGAATGAAAATTCTAAATCAAAACAGAAATGATTCAAATAATTCTGGAAAAAATCATGAGCATTCAACACATCCAACATGATCATCATACAAAAAATCAGAAGCATCAAAGATCATTTGATATGGAAATTAAATTGCACAAGTTGAACAACCAAATGTGTGACACAAATTGTCACACCATGCAAACATGTACATAAAACAGAAATGGTAAATGAGAAAGATACCAAACCAAGCCTAAAACATCCATTAACATGTCAAGAATCATCATGCAAAATTTCATGTCCATTGTGTCGCATCCGCGAAAAACAACCGACGGGCTAAAACAAAACAAACAGAGTCGCCACCGTGCGTTATTTATCCCAAAAGAGGGAAAGGAAACGCTCGAAGTAAACCTGGAAAAGACATGGTCTCGCGACCAAAGAGAGATGGGATCAGGAGTCGGTTATGCGAAGGGAAGGTATTAGCACCCCTACGCATCCGTCGTACTCGACGGGATCCACGCTCAGAAGGAAAGGATAAGGTTGCTAAAACTGCTCACAAACAAAGCACACACACACACACTGAAAACAACACAAGTGGGAGAATAGGGGAAAGGGCTCGCTAGGATATCGCATCCTATGCCTACGTATCTCATCTGGAATGAGAATCAGAGCTACTGTAGTTCGGCTCACGCACGCCAAACAAAACACACAGGAAATCGACCGTCAATCGCTGGACTTACGTCAAACTCCACACAAACAGGCAAACATGGAAACCGAATGCCAATCGCTGGACTTACATCAGACTCTGAACCAAACAAACCCACACTGGAAACCGACTGCCAATCGCTGGACTTACGTCAGACTCCAAGCACACAAAAATAGGATACGGAATGCCAATCGTTGGGCTTACATCCATCTCCTAACACACACAAGAAAGAAACCAACAACAAGTTACTAAGGAGTCCGACACTCGAGCCTAGCAACTGTCAAGCAAACACACACAAAAAGAAAAAAAGGTGCCCGAAGAGATCTCGTGCGATCTCCTGCCTACGTACCTCATCTGGTATGAGGATCAGGGCGACATAGTTCCCCTGAACAGGGGAGAAACTTTCTCCTAACCAGAGACTGGGAAATGACCAACTAGAAGGGAGTCTGACTCAAGCCTAATAGTTATCATGTATTCCACAATGGTCCTAGGTTGAGTTTTCTATCTAACTTGCACAGGCATCAAGCTATCCTAAACAGGCAAAGCAAAGCATACAAGCAAAACAAAGCCAACATACACACAATTAGCACACACTATATACAAGCAAAGTGGGCTCACACAAGGGTTAGGCTGTGAAACACAAGCCAACTGTAATCGGGTGATGTTAGCTCTTAACCCTAACATTGAGAGTTAGGGTGAAGCAGATGAAATGGGAAGTGAGGGGTGTGCCTCACAACTCTTATCCCTGGCCTGGGAGAGCTTCAGACAAAGGAATGTGTGGGTTCAGAAAGTTGGAACCCTTCTACACATATGACTGACTCAACATAGATCTTGGGTTAATATCCACAATGCATCAACACCAGTTGTGTGAGCAAAGGGATGACTCAACTGAATAGCAGGAGATGGATTTCACATCTCTTGTATCTGCCAATTGCCTTATCAAAGGACTTTTCCTGCTTGGCACAAAGATAAACAATCACAAGCATTGCCTCTTAAGGAGGACTTCAGACAGGTGCCTGCCCAAGTAACAGGACAGGTCTTCCAGACTACATGAAGTCAGAGAAATTATACCTAGATGGTTAAGCAACCAAGCAAAGTTCAAAGAACTATAGCAACTAAGGTACCTGAAAACAATCCAACACAATCAGTATACAATCAACAAAAGTCAAACAGACAGTTAATAGTCAACAGTTGTACACAGTCAAACAACAATGCAAGTCACAAGCCAATGTGCTCAACACAAAATGACTTAGAAGCCACCTACAAAACAAACTCAATGTTAATCAACATCAATCAAATAGGCAACTCAAACCAATGAATCAATTCCTCAAGGCCATATGCTTCTTAACCTGCAAACCAAGCTCAAACATGAGAAGCAAACCACTAGGACAAGGCCTAGGGTCAAAGAGGGAGAAATAATTCAAAACAGAACATGAAAATTTACATAAATCAAGTTCAATCAAATTAGAACATCATCCAAGTGGTCCCATATCAATAGCATCAACCAATTTCATTTCACAAGTCAAATATAGTGAAGCATGCAAGTTGAAAGCTCATTGAAGCAACCAGAATGAAACAATCCACATTAACTCAAAAATGATTCAATAAATCTCAAGAAAAATCATGGCTAAACAGCACACATCACATGATCACCATACCAAAAATCAAGGCATTTGGACAAGTTTAAGCATGGAAAATAAATTCCATAAGGCAAGGTATGCACAAACAAGCTCAAAGGAGGCACAATTAGATGCATCAACTTAACACAAGCCTAAAACAGAATCCAAACATGATAAATGTCTAAAACCAAAGCCAAGATAATCTTAAAAGTGTCTAGAATCAATTTACAAAATTTCAAGTTCATATGATCAACATCAAGCATTTCACAAATCATCTAAGATCATGACTTTCAAAAAGTCCAAACATGACCAATCAGCAAAGAAAATCTCAAACAAATTGGAAATGCACTCAAAAATTCTACAAAACTTCATGATCAAACTTAACATCCAGAAGAAGCATCATGCAAAAAATCACATCATTTAGCATTTATTTGGCATGGTAATGAAAATCAACGAGTCAAGCAAGCAAAGGTGTGACACACATTGTCACACCTACCTTAACCAGATCATAACTCAACAACCAGAAATGAGAAAAATGCAAACTCTATTCCAAAATGTCAATTAGGATGTCTAGTTTAAGCACACAAAATTTCAAAAGCATTGGATAAAATCTCATCATTTCACAATCAAAATGGCAACCAAGGTACAAGATAGCACATGTATACACATTCCCTAAGCAAAATAAAAATACATGCGTGCACAATTTCTGGAAAAATCATCAAAAAATAGTAGACATCATAAGGAACAAAGTGCAAAAAACCTCACATCAATTGGATCAATATTCATTGAGATATGAATTTTTGAATGAATGAAAAAAATAAAAAGAACATGGAAGCATGTACATGAACATGGATAGCATAATGAAATAAAATGCCAAGGCCTTATATGAAATGTCCTACGCCTGGATTCAAAGTGAGGGAGTATTCAAATGAGGCGCGTTCAACATGTGAAACGCACCATTTCACTAATATTACATGGCAAGGCAAAACGCGCTGGTCCAATCATTTCGCCAGGTAAGCCACACGTGGACCAGTGCATGAGGATAAACACAGAAATGCATGCAAATAGCGCTAACACGGATCAAACACCATCTGGAAAATGCAAACCCTAATTGTTCTTCAGCCTTCATACGTGTTCATCATCTCAAGAACACTTTTGCTCAGAAATTCATAAAACTTATATCATTGCACTCCTCTCTCAACAAGCAACACGAATCAATGATCAATTTAACCTAAATCCACACGCATCAAGAGATTCGAGCTAAAGAACATTCACTCATCAAACTTAAAATCAACAGAACTAAGTCATTTCTTCATGGAATTTCAAGATCTAAAGTTCAGTGGAATCAGCATGGAAGGATCTACCAAAAGCATATAACAATTTCATGAATGGTGATGATCGAATTCTAACCTTAATTGAATTGCAGAAATGAAACAGAGCGATTCAGGTCCTGGAAAGTCCAAACAGTTCTTCCTTAGTGCTCATATGAATGAATGAAGGAAGGTTTAGAAGTTAAACTTGCTCGATTCTTGCAGAAAATCCAACTGCCATTGATGATGTTTATGCTTCAACAGTCCTCGAATCTTGAAGAAATCCTCTGAATCTTGCTTCCAATAGCCTCAATTATGCTGGAGGATGATGATTTGATCGAGGAAACAACAATGTATGTGGAGAAATTTGATGAAAAAGTGAGAGAGAAAATTGAAGAGTTTTGTGAATTTTGATCTAGATCTGAGAATTCTGTTATGTTAATCCCAAAAACAGTTATGATTATGCTTTTATATGCTGTGCTAATGATGTTGGTAATCACAATTAGTGCTAATGCAAATGATTAGTGAAATTGAAAGTGTTAGTGCCAATGTGCAAATTGCCTTATACATGTAATAACCAATGGAACAGTACATGGTTTTGGTTTAAAATCAACTTAAAATGCTATGTCGCAACCAAATGCAATGCTTGGAAGTGAATTCAATGAATAATTTTTGAACTTGACTTTTCCCTCCAAATTTCAAATGGAAAGTCAAATATTTTTGTGAGCAAAATGCATGGCCTATGATGCTTGAATTGGATAGTACATGACAAAAGAAGAATGTTGCAAAAAATCCCACTCCATTTGGCCTTATGGTTCAAAAGTTATGCACTTGTGAAGTTCAAATTATCTTGACCAAGATTTGACCATATCTTCTCAACCATACATGAGAAATTCATGTTCTTGGACTTTTTGTAAAGGTGAGAGCAAGATCTACAACTTTCATGTTGGACAAAATTTCATTTGAAGCATTTTTGATGATGTAATCTTGAGGAGAAAACCTTTCCATTTTTGGCAATTTTGAATTACAAGTCACTTTCTATTTTTGGAAATTTTTGTCCTGACTTTATTTTCTTCCATGTTGATGTTTGAAATGTCAAATGAGACTTGTTTGGACATGAATGAAGTCTCTCTAACCCTCTCCCACCTTCAAATCCATGAGTTGACTTGTGGTTGACTTTTGTTGACTGATAGATGACTTGGTCATGCACAGATGAATTTGAGCCTCAATCTCCTGATGAAATGGCTCCAAAATAAAACCCTAGCTTCCACAAGCTCAATAAAACCATAGAATGATCCCCATCTTATTGAAGACCTCATCTCCTTGACAAGCCCTGATTGGCATAATGCAAATGATTAGGGTTGACCATAGGTCAAAACCTTAATCCCAAGGAACATGATCAAGCACAATGAACCTCTTGGGGATGATGATGTATCCATGATGATGGTGATGTACCATTTCAACCAAGATAAAGATCAACCTCCTTGAGGAACCAAGAAACCCTAATTGAAGCACAAACCTTCAGATGGCTAGTGATCAATTCATGAAACCCTCGGGCTTGAATCTTTTAACCTTTCCATCTTCTGATAAAGACCTAGGAGGATGACTTGCTTATTGTTTCCACATGATGTGCAATATGCAATGACTAATGTCCTAAAAGATGAAATGCAATATGCTAAGCTAGTCCCAAGAGAGGAGGACAAATTTTGAGGTGTTACACATTGGATTAAAATCAAGCATTTCACAATAAGATGAATGGAGCAAGGTCACAAATGTACACATGTTCACATATTCTAACACCAATCAAAATCCAGCCATGCACAACTTTAAAACTTAACATCATTAAATTCTAGACATCCTAAGGATCAAGTAGCAAAAAACCAGGCATTATTTGGAGCATTTTTTAATTTATTGTGAATTTTTAAAGTTGGAGAAAAAAAATGAAATCAAAATGGACATGTACATGGAAAATAGGAGGGAAATGTAGAAAATGGAATTAAGTTTGAAAAGATGCTTCACGCTGGAATCGAACTTGGTCCAGATTTAAATGAGGCGCGCTAAATAAAAGAAAATCCAAAACGCCACAGTATGGAATCGAAGCGTGTAACATGGATCAAACGAGGCCTGGGCGCGTTCTTCATCAAGAACCCTAGCGAACCAGGTTGGACGCTAAGCCGTCACTATGTCGTCGCTAAGATGAAGATCTTCATCTTCTTCACGAAGATGATGATGAACAATATGAAGTTCATCAAAAAAATTCCAGATTTTCCAGAATTTCTCAGATTTTACAAAAAATTATACCAAAACGAAGCTCATGCAATGGAGATTATAGATCAAGCATCAATTCATCCTAATTCAACATGATTCATGCAAATCGAAGCAAATAAAGTTTGACATTCAAAACATCAATCAAGCATATCTCTCTCAATTCTTATCCAAATCGCACGAAATTTATATCAGATTGATCAGCATCAAATGTTCTACAATATTATACACATAAAACAGAGAATTAAGGTGATCGAAAATGTGACCTCTTGAAGATCAGTTCTTGAATTCTGCAGATTCCAGGCCAGGCAAGCATGCAAATCCACTCCAAATCACTTGTTATGAAGTTTGATGATGAAATTGAGGCTTGGAAACGTGTAGATCTAGCTCAATTTGCGTTTGCCATTTTTTAGTTCTTGAACTTCAATGCTTGATTTCTACACGAATTCACCAATCTAAAGCTTGATCTGCACTAAATCCACACCAGAGAACAAGAATATGGAATAAAAATGCAAGGTTCTTTGAAGATTTTTCAAATTTTGGTTGAGAGAAAAAAATGGAGGGAAAAATTTCTTAGATCTAGAAATGGTGAAATGATCCAGTTAATCTCAAATTTTGTTAGGGTTTCTATTTATATGATGTCCTAATCTCAATTTAATTAAAAGTTAATCATGTTTAGTTGAAATTAATGAAAATAAGGTGTTATGACCAAAACTTGAAAATTGCATGGTGCATGTAGTAAACCCACGTGAACAGTGCCATGTAGCTGATTATTTTTACTCAAAATCAATTTTTAAACACATTGGTAATGGTAAAAAGTTCCCATGTTGCACCATTTTTGAATTTTGTAATTTCCCTCCAAAAAAGGCATGGATATGCAAATGATCATGTGATAACAGTTCATGCAATGTGGTGAATGTTTTGAAAAGCTCATGTCATGAGAAGCAAAATGCAAAAAGAACCACCAAATTTGGAGTTATGAATCAAAAGATATGGCCATTTGAAGTTCCATGTATACTTGGGAATGATTGGATCATATCTCCTCAACCATACATCAAATGCTCATGATCTTGGACTTTTTGGAAATGGGAGAGAGAGATCTTAAACTTTCATGTTGGACAAAATTTCATTTGAAGCTTATTTGATGTTGGAAAGTTGAGTTGAAGTTGGATCAAAAACTTGCCATTTTTGGAAAGTTGAAATTATAGGTCACTTTCCATTTTTGGAAACATTTGACTTGACCTCAAATTCTTCAACCTTGATCTTTGACATGATGAATAAGCATGATTTGAATATGAATGGGATGAAGAAACTCAATTTCCACACTCAAAACCCACCGTTGACTTTTCAGTTGACTGCATTGGTCCTTAGATGACCTGAAAATGTCCTGATGAATTTGGGGCCTTTGCCACTTGGGAACTTGCTCCAAAATGAACCTATAGCTCAAATAAGCTCCATAGAATGATCACATGATCCACATCTCAAGAAAATACCATCTGTTCTTTGTACCATGAATTCATCTGATGCCTTGACTTGTTGACTGCTTAAGCTGCAAGTAACAAAGGTTAATGACATATTTTTGTACATTTTTGGTTAGTGATTAAAAGAAAAGCAATGATATACAAATGCCAGCAATGCTTGGTGATCAAGAACCACTCTCAAAGAATATCCCACCCACAAGGAAGGAAGCAAGGTGTCCAATGATCCTTGAGGCTATGCAATGAAATGATATGATGCCATGAGGGATCTTAGGGACAAAATTGGGGTCTTACAGACGCCCCTATTTAAGGTCATTCTAGCCGGAGAAGTGAAGGTTAAAATCTTCATCTCGACGCGATAGAATGGGCTTAAATAACAGTAATGAGACAAATTTTGGTCCCTAAGAGACCTCATGATGCAAATGTATGAAGAAATGCATGAGCAAAAATTTCGGTGGAGATATAGGTCCACAAAGAATACTTCGGATGAAAATCCGGACTTGGACTGGGAAAGATTCACACAGAACCTCCCTGCCGGGGAAAAATTGCATATATTGGGGAAAACGCCAATACAGCAAAAGGGTAAAATCACAACAGGAAATCCACTGGGGGATGTCTAACAAAGAGACTCCTGGAGAAAATCTGCAAGATGAGGTGTTACCGGTTACTGGGTAACAAGCTCAAAGAGACATGTGATCTAAACACCGGTTACTAGGTGAAAGAACAACAAGCTCAGGAAGAATGAATATCTAAGACCGGTATAAGGGTGAGAGATATCAATCAACCAAACATCTGAGAAAGACCTGAAAAAGGTACATCAACTCAGGAAAATCTGACTCCACAGGGGACCAAGGTCATAATAGGGAGCAGAAAGGAAGGAACACCAGGGATACCGGTTACTGGGTATATAATAGGTGACCGACCAAAGCGTGAATTGGTATATATGCCAAAACACTCATCATCCGAAAGGAGGGCTTAAAAAAACAAATCGACTTACAGGATGGACATTCGACTCCGCAACGGGAAAACGAATCTTACTCAAATGGGGAAGGACAAAAGGCTTCAACCAAAGAGCGCATGAGATATATTATCCATTACCGTCAGAACGTGGATAGTATACTCGCATGAGATATATTATCTATTACCGTCAGAACGTAGATAATATACTCGCATGGAAGGAACACCAGGGATACCGGTTACTGGGTATATAATAGGTGACCTACCGAAAAGAGAAACAATCGTTACCAACAACAACAGGGTAGACGAAAGATAACTCACTGGGGATAAATTGCAAGCATACGACAATTATCCAGGAGACATATCACCGGTTACTGGGAGATACGCTCAAAAAGGTAGAAAGGAATATTCGACTCCGCAAAGGGAAACACAAATCCTACTCGACTGGGGAAACATAACAGGTTTCGACCGAAGAGTGCATGAGATATATTATCCATTACCGTCAGAACGTGGATAGTATACTCGCACGGAAGATTATCCACAACCGGTTACTGGGTTAATAAAGGATAAATCAACCGAAAAGAAAGGCACCGGGATACCAAAACTAGGTATATAATGATGACCGATCAAAGGGAGCAACAATCATTACCAACAAAAGGGTAAATGAAAGAGGACTCACCGGGGATGCATTGATAAAAATCAATGATCCGGGGAACAAATCACTGGCAAATGGTGAAAGGACCCACTGAGGATAAAATTGCTAGCATACGACAATTATCCACAAAAAGACATGCTGGGGATACAATTGCTTACTCAGAGCAATTACCCAGACAAGGGAATATCAACATCGAATACTGAATGAAGATAACCACAAAAAGTAACCATCATCGGTTAGGATGAACAACAAGGTTAACTCTGCAAAGGGGAGAACAAAGGATTTACAACTACCGAATACTGGGTAGAATACCAAAGATTCTGGCTGAGGAAACAAGAGGTTTACCACTACCGACTACTGGGTAGAAAACCAAAGACTCAGCTGAGGATAAAATTGCTAGCATACAACAATTATCCACAAAAAAGCACAGACTCCACTAGGGAGACAACAACAACATAGGATTTACAACTACCGAATACTGGGTTGGAGCTGGAATATCAGGCATATAACCAGGAGGCATCCCCCACGGAAACCCGGGTGGCATGGTTGTTGGCACAAAATGGGCACTGGCAGCTGGCACTGTCGACGAAACAACCTCAAAGATAACAGTCCTCTGGGGAGGAGTTGCAGGTTGTGGAGACGGTTGATTCTGAGCAGCTAAGAATTGCTCCATCAAAGCAGTGAGTCTGGCAACTTCGTCCTTCAGCTCACGATTCTCTTGCTCGAGATGATCCATCACTCTTGCAGAGTTGGCTCTAGTGTAGTACCGATGAGTCAGCTTGTCTTCAAAATAAATGAAGAGCACAGAGTTAGGCCACAGACAAGAAGACCGGAACAACACCTTCTTATGCAAATGATGCATGCAAGGCTCATGCATATGCTTTGTTTTTATTTTCGAAGGAACTTTTAGGGCATTATTTGCAATTTAGAATATTAATCATTTTAATCGCATATGGAAAATATCTCATCAAATATATTTGAACAAAGAAGTACATCATTGTCATTTATTACAAGAGAGAAGGAAAATAAACATCCTATGGATCCCTAGAAGCTCGGGATGCCGGAAGATAAGCTGCACGAAGCCTCTTAATCTCTCTCTCATATGCTGCTTCCATATCCACCTTATCTTTGGCGAGTCTGTCATACCTCCTTTTCCAGAACTTAGAAGATTGAGGAAGTAGAGAAGTCCAAGTATCATCAGGATCATCAATGACCTGATGTTCGAGGAACTCGATTAGAGCGTCCTTCTCCTTAAGCTGTTGAAGCAACTCTTCTCTTTCACGGATCCAGGCACGTGAAAGATCTTCTTCTCTCAACTCCTCTACGCCTTGGTTAGGGAGGGTTGAAGGCCCAGCCACAACCAAAGGTGTAGGTCTCGGATAATCATAAGGCATGAGATACTCAGATGCTCTCTTCCTCACCCAAGTCGTATACGGCTCCAAAGCAATGCAGTTCTTCGGACCCAACTCACTTCTACCCTTCTTGTGAATCTTGCGCCAAGCGCGGACCATCCTTGCTTTCAGGACTTGGGGATCTTTACCCTCCTGAAAGAACACACCTTCTAACAGAATGTTATTAGGTTTATCCTTTAGGGGGAACCCAAGCTGACGATGTGCTAACACAGGGTTGTAGCTAATTCCGCCACATGTACCAAGAAGAGGGACATTGGAGAATTCACCACAAGAGTCAATGATCTGGACACCATCATATGCACGATCATACCAAGATATATCGTCATTAGTGAGAGACATGAGTCTCGTGGACCACCGTAGACATCCCTTGTTCTCCTTGAAAGCGACCGTCTGAGGTAAGTGAGAAATAAACCACTTATACAACAGAGGCAAACAGCACACAATAACACCACTACCCTTTTCATTCCTCAGGTGCAAAGAGACATAGGCATCACCCAACAGAGTCGGAACGGGATTAAGAACCGAGAATATCCTAATAGCGTTCACATCCACAAATTTGTCGATGTTGGGGAACAATACCAGTCCATAGATGAGAAGCACAAATATGGCCTCAAAGGCATCCTCACTCATGGCCTTCCCATAAACAGTAGCTTGAGCAATGAGGAACTCAGAAGGAAGACCCTGAATTCCACCTTTAGTGGTCATATGAGCTTCAATCAGGGATTCATCTATGTGCAACAAGTCTGCGATCTCTCGAGAAGTAGGAATACTCTCCAAGCCACTGAACGGCACCTGATCCAGAATCGGAATACCCACAAGATGAGCATACTCCTCAAGGGTAGGCAATAGCTGAAAGTCTGGAAAAGAGAAGCAATGATACAGAGGATCATAAAACTGCGCCAAAGTACTCATCAACCCTTCATCAACCTGAGTAGTCAGCAGAGGCAGAAGCTTCCCATAACGAGCTTTGAAACCCAAGGGATCTAATACATAAGATGTCAGATTCCTTAACTCTTTCAGATCGGGCTGTTTAAAGCTGTACTTCTTTGTATGCCTTTTTGGTCTTTCCATATCTGAAAATTTTGCAAATAAACCCCTTAAGTTCCTTGAAAATTTTCTTTTTATCTGATGATATGGATGCGGATGAATGCATGAATGCATGAATGCATGAATGCAACAATCATACTCAAGGATCAAGCAAAGCACACCAGACAAAGGTCATGGGATGGTTCGTATTATCCTTAATATCAATCATCCATTTTGGTGGATTATGGTTTTCACCTTATCGACACCCAAGTTCCATTGATATTAACGATATATGAACGATTCAACCATCCTTAATATCAATCATCCATTTTGGTGGATTAGGGTTTTCACCTTATCAACACCCAAGTTCCATTGATATTAACGATATATGAACGATTCAACCATCCTTAATATCAATCATCCATTTTGGTGGATTAGGGTTTTCACCTTATCAACACCCAAGTTCCATTGATATTAACGATGGGTGAACGGATCAATCATGAATCACGGGTTTGTTGTGAGTCACGAGCATGAGGTCTCGGTTAAGAACCACCCAAAGGGAGTGTACTATGGTTTAAACCTGCCGAACATGTTCTACCAGAGGTTCCCATAGTCATCATCCCATCTTTCGAATATTATCGGAGGAACGAATACTCGTATTCCAAAAATATTCTCAAGAGAGACTCTTATGAGTGTAGTATCGCGTAACGATCGCATCAGATCTTACATCTGAACGACCTCCGCACTACGTCCTAAAAATAGGCCAAGATGGGCTTGGTAAACTAAGGTCCTTGGCTTCTAAGGCACATGTTAAAAGAATAATGCCTAACCACAAATAACTTGTGTGACATTATTAATCCAACATGACCTCCACCAAGTGAATGGACTCGCAAGTCAACTTGCTAAGGAATAACTCCACACAAGTCGACGAGACTATGCCATTCTCCTATCATAGGGTGCACTCGAGTTCGGGTATAAAACTCATCTCACAGAGATCACCAAACAAGCAAGCAATTGATATATCAAGCAAATCAATCATTACAAGCAATACAGTAATCCCAAATTATACAAAAATATGTCATAAACAATATGTCACAACAATTGTGAAAAGTTGGCAAACCCACTAGGAACGGATTTAGTCCCCAGCAGAGTCGCCACTTTTCTGTAGCGGTGTATTCGTCACTTTATGATTTATTGACTAAATCAAAAGCAAAGCATACAAAGATAGAGTCGCCAACGCACTTTTATTTATCCAAAGGAATGGCTAAAAAGCGAACAAAAGCCTAATAAGTTTTACACATAGAAAACTAATGAAAGGTCAGAGATCTGGGTAAGGGGGTAATTATGCAAAGGGAAGGTGTTAGGCACCCAATGCATCCTAGGTACTCCTAGGGAACCCTTTTCACAAATTGTTGCAAAAGACATTGTTTATGAAAATATTTATTGTGCAAACATTGATTGGGAGGATGAGAGAAGAATGTACAATTTTTATTATTTTTGTGTTTGGATGGATAACCATTGCCTACGTACCTTTACAAGATCAAAACCTCGTAGTTCGGCTAAAAGATTTCCAAAAAGTAAGTGGATTGATTTTAAACAAAAGCCCTAAGATCTTTCATTATCCACGGGAGAAAACTCAACCTATACAACCACAAGTCCACCATGTGAGAAAAGCTTCAACTTGCTAGTGAGGGACCATGCCCTATAATAAGCAAGGAAGTCTTACAATTCAATCACTAAGGACAGAAGGTGAGATTCACATCAACCACTAAGATAATTGAGATCTATGGCTAATGTATGAAAACTTATCAAGAAGTGGACAAGGGCCACAAAAGCAATTGAGTGAGTGAAATTAACCAATTATGAGTATTCACAAATATGAAGTCAAAGTATGATTAGAATTCAATTCAAAATAAGTATTATGAAAATGAAGTTTTAAAATCAAAGGGCCTAAGGCCTAGGTTTCTAATTTGAAAACAAGTGAAAATGTTTGCACAAAGTTTTCTGGTTTGGGTTAACATGCAAATGGAGGTTTAAAGGAAACAAAAGGTGGGGATGAGGAGTAAAACTTCTTAGATGTTCACCTCTTGAGATCATATGTAGATGATCCAAGTGATTCCTTTGGAATAGGCAACAAGTAAAGCAGATAAACCATAAATGGAAACCAGATGCCAATCAATGGACTTACACTAGTCTCACAAAACCAAAATGGATACCGGATGCCAATCGATGGACTTACACCAATCTCACAAAACAAAAATGGATATCGGATGCCAATCAATGGACTTACACTAATCTCACAAAACAAAGAGAACATGGATACCAGATGCCAATCAATGGACTTACACCAGTCTCTCAAAACAAAGATGGATACCAGATGCCAATCAATGGACTTACACCAGTCTCACAAAACAAAGATGGATACCAGATGCCAATCAACGGACTTACACTAGTCTCCAAGGAATGATCATAGGAAACAACTGCCAATAGCTGGACTTACAATTGACTCCTCACAAGAAACAAATAAAAAATGCAATAAGCAAGAGGAAACAAGTTGCCAATAAATGGTCTTACACTTGACTCCAAGGAAATGGGATGCCAATCAATGGTTTTAGTCCCAACTCCTACCAGATCATAGGAAACAACTGCCAATAAATGGATTTACAATTGACTCCTCAATGGACAAAACAACATGTCACAAAGTATGAACAAAGATCATGAAATGATATACAATTAATGCTCAAAGATGAGAACAATGCACAAAGGCACACACAAACAATTATGCACATATGGGCAAACAAGCAAACAAACAGTCAATTATCACACACTATACACAATCAAAGGGCTCAAGCAAGGTTGGGCTTTAGTCAAGGGGTCATATCAACCTTGACAAACAAGCCAACTGGAAATGGGTGTTTTGAGCTCTTAACCCTAACATTGAGAGTTAGGGTGAAGTAGATGAAATGGAGATGAGGGTTATGCCTCATAGCTCTTATCCCTGGCCTGGGAGAGCTTTAAACAATAGAAAGTGTGGGAGTTCAGAATGTAGGAACTCTTCTCCACATATGGTTGACTCTATAAGATCTTAGGTTCTTATTCACAATGCATTAACACATGGTGTGAGGAAAGTGAATGACACAACTGAATAGCAGGGGATGGATTACACATCCCTTCTATCTACCAATTGCCTCTTAAGAGGACTTTACCTGCTTGGCACAAAATTAAACAAACAAAAACATGACCTCTTAAGGAGGGCTTCAGACAGGTGCCTGCCAAAATAACATGACAGGTCTTCCAGACTACATGAAGAATAGGGATTATACCTAAGTGGTATGCCAACCATAAGCAAAGCAAAGCAAAGTTCAAATGAACTTAAAGCAACTTAAGTACCTGTGGAAACAACTAAACAAATCAGTGCAATACTCAGACAAACAGACAACAGTCAATAACAAACAGACAATCCCAATATACAACACATAAGCCATGAGGCAAACTCAAATGACTTATCATCAACCTACAAAACAGAAAATGTTAGCAATCAAAAGCAAATATCAACATTCAAATGATGAATAACATTAACCATGGAATTTGGATGCTTGGACCTGAAATTCAAAGCTCACATGTAAGTACAAACCACTAGGTCAAAGCCTAGGGTCGAAGGTGAAGAAAAAATTCAAAACAGGAGCTGAAATTCAACACAATGCAAGTTCAGACACATATTAACATGTCCTAAAAAGGACCAAATCAAAATCATCAAGCAAGGCTATGTAATGTGCAAGGGAAGTCAAAGACAATTTCAAAGCTCATATTTGGACATTGTGAATGAAAATTCTAAATCAAAACAGAAATGATTCAAATAATTCTGGAAAAACTCATGAGCATTCAACACATCGAACATGATCATCATAGAAAAAATCAGAAGCATCAAAGATCATTTGATATGGAAATTAAATTGCACAAGTTGAACAACCAAATGTGTGACACAAATTGTCACACCATGCAAACATGTACATAAAACAGAAATGGTAAATGAGAAAGATACCAAACCAATCCTAAAACATCCATTAACATGTCAAGAATCATCATGCAAAATTTCATGTCCATTGGATTAAAATCAAGCATTTCACAATAAGATGAATGGAGCAAGGTCACAAATGTACACATGTTCACATATTCTAACACCAATCAAAATCCAGCCATGCACAACTTTAAAATTTAACATCATTAAATTTTAGACACCCTAAGGATCAAGTAGCAAAAAACCAGGCATTATTTGGAGCATTTTTTAATTTATTGTGAATTTTTAAAGTTGGAGAAAAAAAATGAAATCAAAATGGACATGTACATGGAAAATAGGAGGGAAATTTAGAAAATGGAATTAAGTTTGAAAAGATGCTTCACGCTGGAATCGAACTTGGTCCAGATTTAAATGAGGCGCGCTAAATAAAAGAAAATCCAAAACGCCACAGCATGGAATCGAAGCGTGTAACATGGATCAAACGAGGCCTGGGCGCGTTCTTCATCAAGAACCCTAGCGAACCAGGTTGGACGCTAAGCCGTCACTATGTCGTCGCTAAGATGAAGATCTTCATCTTCTTCACGAAGATGATGACACTACGCCAAAAACTGGAATAGACAGCGCCCCTTAGAGGGCGCTTTATTACAAAAGCGCACTCTAAAGTGAAGAGAAAAAATAAGGAGCATACTATTGGAATAGACAGCGCACTTTAGAGGGCGCTTTTGTAACAAAGCGCACTCTAAAGTGAAGCAAAAAAATAATGAGGAAATGGAGGGACACCAATAGAGGACGCTTTATTGAAAGCGCCCTCTAAGGGTAACCTTAGAGGGCGCTTTTGAAAAAGCGCTCTCTATGTCCATGTACATTTCCAGTTTATAAGGCGCTTTTGGAAAGCCTTAGAGAGCGCTTTTAGAAGCGCCCTCTTAGGCCCCCTTTAGAGGGCGCTTTTGTAACAAAGCGCCCTCTAAAGTGAAGTCAAAAAAAAATAATGAGGAAATGGAGGGACAACAATAGAGGGCGCTTTAGTGAAAGCGCCCTCTAAGGTTACCCTTAGAGGGCGCTTTTAAAAAAGCGCTCTCTAAGTCCATGTACATTTCCAGTTTAGAAGGCGCTTTTGGAAAGCCTTATAGAGCGCTTTCAGAAGCGCCCTCTTAGGCCCCCTTTAGAGGGCGCTTTTTTTACAAAAGCGCCCTCTAAGGTCCCCTTCAGTAAACATTAAAATTATAACATATACTGCATGTCTCTTTATTTTCCCTCTCTACAAGCTATTTCGTTTACGTAACTGGGTTTTCTCTCTACTGCGTCCACCGTCTACTGCGATTACTCTCGTCCTCCGTTCGTTCTCACTCCCTCACCGTCGTCGTCGCCGTCGCCTTTTTCTGCTGCTGCGTTCACGTTCACGTCCACCGTCACTGTTCACTTTCTTCTCCATCGTTACCGTCACCTTGAAGGTATTTCTCTTCTCCATCTTTACCGTTCACTTTCTTCATGTGTTTGATTAGGGCATTTTCTAAACTTAGTTTTACATTTTGTGCATTATGTTGATTAATGTTGTTTAGGGCAAACTGAGTTTTTTATTTCTGATTGAAAACTGATATCATTTGAAGTGTGTTTGAGCTTGTGCTTGGAAGTTTGATGATTATGGATGCAAGTTTGTTCATGTTCCAAACACCATAAGTTTGCATTGGTCTTTTGCATGCAGTAGGTGTGTGTGAGTTTGCATTGGTCTTTTGCATGCAGTAGGTCTTTTGCATGAGAAATGGAAGGTATATGAATGTGTTCACGTATTGAATCATTGTCTTACTTGGGTCTTATTGAATCATTTCTATATTACAGATAAAATGGCTAACCAAGACGATACCCATGACGCGAATGGATCACGTAACAATGTTGAAAAAGAAATCAAACGAGGATTGACTGTTATGAAGTCAATCATTCGTGCAAGAGACAAGGGTGTAAAATTTGAAGTACATTGGATATGCAAATGATCATGTGATAACAATTCATGCAATGTGGTGAATGTTTTGAAAAGCTCATGTCATGAGAAGCAAAATGCAAAAAGAACCACCAAATTTGGAGTTATGAATCAAAAGATATGGCCATTTGAAGTTCCATGTATACTTGGCAATGATTGGATCATATCTCCTCAACCATACATCAAATGCTCATGATCTTGGACTTTTTGGAAATGGGAGAGAGAGATCTTAAACTTTCATGTTGGACAAAATTTCATTTGAAGCTTATTTGATGTTGGAAAGTTGAGTTGAAGTTGGATCAAAAACTTGCCATTTTTGGAAAGTTGAAATTATAGGTCACTTTCCATTTTTGGAAACTTTTGACTTGACCTCAAATTCTTCAACCTTGATCTTTGACATGATGAATAAGCATGATTTGAACATGAATGGGATGAAGAAACTCAATTTCCACACTCAAAACCCACAATTGACTTTTTAGTTGACTGCATTGGTCCTTAGATGACCTGAAAATGTCTTGATGAATTTAGGGCCTTTGCCACTTGGGAACTTGCTCCAAAATGAACCTATAGCTCAAATAAGCTCCATAGAATGATCACATGATCCACATCTCAAGAAAATACCATCTGTTCTTTGTACCATGAATTCATCTGATGCCTTGACTTGTTGACTGCTTAAGCTGCAAGTAACAAAGGTTAATGACATATTTTTGTACATTTTTGGTTAGTGATTAAAAGAAAAGCAATGATATACAAATGCCAGAAATGCTTGGTGATCAAGAACCACTCTCAAAGAATATCCCACCCACAAGGAAGGAAGCAAGGTGTCGAATGATCCTTGAGGCTATGCAATGAAATGATATGATGCCATGAGGGATCTTAGGGACAAAATTGGGGTCTTACACTAAGCTCCATGAAATCTTTCTACTGTTTGCATTGTCTTACCAATTGGTCATGTTCTCATTAAGATATATGGCCACAAAGTCACTATCTTGGATTGATTTCATGTTGCACAAGCCAAGCCATGCCATGCTGCAAAACCAACCAGCCCACGTTTTTACCTCTTTTGGCCATGCACTTTTATTCCCACTCACTCAAATTTTGCCAAAAATAAATAACCTTCTAATACCACCTCACATTGCAACCAAAATGCACCTTTTGCTCATAACCAAGACAAGGGTGTGGATTTTCGTTGCAAGCAAGAAAGAGGCCATTCAAGCTAGCTTCTATTTCTCAAAATTGAAGCATCAAAGCAGCATCCTCTTCTCCAATTTTCTCCACAACCAAGAGGCAGTGGACGTAGCTTCCACTAGGTAATCATCTTACTCCTTCTTCCATGCCCGTGTATAACTTATTATGCTCACCATTATGCTTGCTCCATGCTCATTCCATGCTTGTTCATTATTGTTTACCATGCTCATTACCATGCTCATGTTGGTTTCCATGTTAATATTATGCTATACTTGCTTCTGAAGCCCTCCATATGAGGCATTGTTCATATTGTTTGATTTGTGTTTATTGTTATTCATATCCGTGTTCATGTGGTCATCTTGTGGTAAATTTTTCTCCATGATTGAGTCACCATTTTACCTAAAATAAGATACAATGATAATCTTCACGTTCCATACTTGAATTCTGGGCTTTGTTTCATATCATTTGATGCCCTATGGTGTTTGCCTTTTGGAGTTGAAGATTTGAAAAATCCACTGCATGCGCGTGTTTCTGTTGCATGGTGTTAGGGTTTTTGGAGAAGACGACCATGTGTCGTCTCATAAGCCGCTTGATCAAGCGCGCATGCTGTAATCATAGCCGCCCATTTCTTTTTGTCCTGTAGCGTTTTAAATGGACTTGACCGATTGATAGCATGTCACATGATTATTTTTAATAAAACGTTATTTAATTTTTTATCACGCCCCTGAATAAATCATTTGGACCTTGGGCCTTTGCTGTGCGCTCTTCACACCCTCCCTTTTCTGGCCCATTTGCGCACCACTTGTTTTCCAGTTCAACTTAATTACTAATGCACCTCCCCTTTTCATGTTATTTTATTTTTCCATTTTAATTTCTGTTTTGATTTTTAATTCTTTAAAATACTTTCTTTATTCATAAAAAATCCCCAAAAATATTTTTCACATTTCTTAATGCCTTATTTAATTTTTATTTTCATATTTATTTAATACTAATATTTTATTTTAATTGTTCATTCCAAATGGTTCTTTTTAGCACATATTTAACTCTTGATTTTATATTCATAGCTTAAAATTATTTTTAGCTTTTGATTTTTGGGATGAAGGTTGACCACTGTCCCATGGTCAACCTGACCTTTTCTTGGATTTTTATTTCACCATTTTCTATTTATTTGATAATTATTTTGGTTGGTTGACTTTTAATTTGACTTCTGTTTCATTTTAATTAATTCAATAACCAATTTTCAATATTTTTAAAATCTATTTTGGGGATGATGATGTCCTGACCCCATCTTTCTTAGTTTAATTTTTCATAATTTTCTTGATTAATTTGCTATTTATTTGATATTTTTTAAGTTGACTTGATTTTTTAGTTGACTTCTTTGTGATCGATGTTTGACTTAGGGATTGCTTATGGCAACTGAAGAGATCTTTTTATCCTCCCTTGTTCATCTCATATGCCATGTATTAGAGGCCTTGTATCTTGATTTTATTTGATCCTTGCATCATTTCCTGATTAAATTATTCAGTGAACCCCTTTTGTGCATATTTTCATCTGCCTGATTCATCTGTCATTCGTTATACTTGTTTCTTTCATCCATGCTTCTATTGTTTGATTGTTTAACATGTTTATACTTCTCATGCATTGTCTAATGCTCCATTATTTCATTCTTTGATTCTTTGATTTGATTATATACTTATCCGATCTGATTAATAACTTTTGCCTACTTGTATGATGTATGAGACATATATTCTTATTGTTTGATTTCCATGAACCACCCCCATTCATAACAAATGTACCCCTCTCCCATGAAGTGTATAATATTTATTTCTTTCATTCTTTATTCATCTGTTAATACAAGAATTAAAACGAACACCCGATAATCATTTCAAAACAAGATCAAAAGCTCGATCCAACGTCGAGTAATCATTTTCAAAACTTAACAGAACCAACGCGTATTCATCCATTCTCTTATAAGTCGATTGTTTCATGCATCGCCATTTCTCTTGTAAGTCGATTGCTTCAAGCATCGCCATCTACCTGTAAGTCGATTGCCTCAGACATCACCATCTACCCTTATCCGTGGCTCCTCTCCTTGCTCCATCCGTCGACTCTTGTTCCGTTTAGGTATCACCCATTAGGTAGAACCCTTTGTATGATAACATAGGTAGAATTCCCTTTTTCTTTGCATGCTAACATTAGGTAGATGTTCCCCTTTGTAAATCCTAACACATAGGTCCATATTGCATGACAACTCTAGGGCAGAGCTTCCCCATTTTTAGACCTTCCGTGCGTCTCCGATCTTGTGGCATGTCAGTCCGTTCTATTGCAAAGAGGTAACTGCCTAAGACTCGATTCAGCGAGCTGCGACACCTACTGCTAGGACGTGAACACATTGCCCACTTTCCTTTGACACAGTTGGTGTCCTCTTTTGTAAGTCCATGTTCAGATGGCAATCTTTAACCCTTAGTTAGTCGAACTACGACAACTCTGATTCTCATGCTCAAATGATATACGTAGGCACGAGACGCGATGTCTTGCCGAGTTTGATAGACGATTAACAACTAATCTTTGCTTGCTTTCCCCCTTGTTGCGATTCTTTTTCTATCGCCCTCGTTGTGATCGAGACATTCCCTTTCTCTTGCCCTAGTTGCAATCGAGACCCTTATTCCCGTAGTTAGCTGAACTATGTTTTGCTCTGATTCTCATTCCAAATGATATACGTAGGCATAAGACGCGATGTCTTACCGAGCACATTTCTCTTTAACCCATAGGTAGCCGAGCTACGAAGACTCTGATTCTCATGTTCAAATGAGATACGTAGGCAGTGGATGCGATATCCTTGCGAGTCATTTTCTTTTGACCTTTCTTTTAGTAAATAGTACATTAAATATTACATACACCCTTTAGACTAGAACAACAAGAGTGGATCCCGTAGAGTACTACAGATGCGTAGGGGTGCTAGCACCTTCCCTTCGCATAACCGACTCCCGAACCCAAGATTTGGTTGCGAGACCTTGTCTTTTCTTTCTCTTCAGGTTTTCTTCGATGGTTTCCTTTCCCTCCTTTGGGATAAATAACGAACGGTGGCGACTCTTCTGTTTCTCTTTTCTTCGCCGGTTGTTTTTTCGCATCCAGTTGCGACAACAAGTCCGAAGGTCTTGTCAAACACAAATATAATTAATGAATTCTTTTCTCATCCCCCCATTCTATTTATTGCAAACATCATTTGTACAAAACACATATACACACAAGAAAGGGCTCCCTATGAGTACCTAGGACACTTTGGGTGCTAACACCTTCCATCTGTGTAACCAACCCCCTTACCTGTAATCTCTGGCATTTTATTATTTTTTATTTGAAAACTTCTTATCTTTTGGGTTTTGTTCGTACTTTTCCCTTTTCCATTAGAAACAATAAAAGTGCGATGGCGACTCTGGTTTTATTGACGTCTAGCTTATCCATAGCTTGATGGTCATGAATTTACCGCTACAAGAACACTCAACCCTTTATTCATAAGCATGGATCCTTGAACCAAGACATCTTTCAAAGGAAGGAAAAAAGGCCAATTTTCCATACAATACCATGAAAGGGGGGAGACTTACAATCTCACTTACTAGAATGTTATGCCTTTGGATCAAAACTTAGCGCTCTATTAAGCAATCGTAATTAGACTTATGTAGAAGTCATAACTATCTGAGGTCGGGTGTAAGACCCCAATTTTGACCCTAAGATCCCTCATGTTATCTCATCATATGCATTAGCATTGGGATCACACCTTGGCATCCTCCTTACCCCTCTTTCATTGGGTTTGTTTTGGGAGAGATCACCATGCACCATGTGATTGTATCATACTTGTATATTATCATTTTACTAACCAAAATACCAAAAATATGTCTTTACATTTGCCGAACTCTTTTGTAGGTAGGGCACGATCACCATTGATCTATCAAGTTCACATTTAGGGTTTAAGACCCTCATGGCTAAGAGCACAACCAAAGGTTGATCCATAATGTCTCAAAGCATAATATATGAGTCCCAATGATCTCTACATTTCATATTGATTAAGTATTCTTCAAGAGTTTGGAGGTGATTTGCCTTGGAAACCCTAGTTTGACTAGGTATCTTAAGTAACTTTTCCAACAAGCTATCTCACAATTTGATCAATTTTATCAAGGGACACTTCAAATTTCCATCATCTTATGCATATATGATCTACCATGAGCCTATAAAGTCAAGAGAATTGAAGGTTAGCAAGTTGGTTGATGGTGGTTGGCCAGATGAATTCATCTGATTAAAACTGGGTCTCCCTAGACCCTATCTCCTACAATTTTCACCATATGAAAATGATTCCAAGATAAAATTTACTAAAATGACATTCTAAACAACTTTCATTTTGATACCTAGATCTAATTTTGCTTGGAAAATCATTTTCTATGTTGAAACATTATAGGTCACTTTGTCTAAACCCTAATTTGAAAGTCAACTTCCCAAGGCCATAACTTGCTCAATTTGTATGAGATGAAATATTTACAAGTTGAACAATCAAATTCAAGATGTCTACTTCAACTTTTATGTTTGGAGTGGGAGCTAATTAAACTTTTATGAGCATGTGATATGAGGATACATTATAGGTCATTTTTGACCTATACCATTGAACAAGTGATTTTCCTCATTTCAAAAATGCATAACTCTATCATTATAAATGCAAATGACATAAAATTGGTGACTATTTTGAATTTATTTGAAATATCTACAACTTTTACTAATTCACTTTTCTAATTTGAAGCTCACATAAAAAGTTAAGCAAGGTGGAATATTGTGATATATGGCTTAACACTTCAAAAAAAATTCAACATGTTGAAATTTCCAAACTTCCACCTCAAAATTCACCATCATCCAAGTTACAAATGAAAAAGTGTCCAAGATCAAAGTTTTTCCCCTTGATCTAAGTTTTCCAAAGAACCCAACTTCATGCATTTTGGATGAGATTTGCTAGGGCTGCACATGGTCTTAAAAGGGCTGCATCATTGGAGAAAATCAAATGCCAAAAACTCCACATACCATTGCCTTTCCATTCAAGCATCATTTGAACTTCAGTACATATGTAATTGGATCAAATTGGATTGCTTCATGGGCGTGTACATGCCCATGCAAGCTTTGCATCACCTTGCCAATTTTAGCCCTTTTTCAAGTGTGCAAATAACACTCTCAAATGCTATAAATACAATGCCTTGGAGCTCATTTCAAACACACCTTGCATGCCAGCTTGGCCCCCCAATTGAAACCCTCAGAATTCAAAGGAAAACCTGAGAATTTTCAACTTGAAAATTAAGTTTGAATCTCACTGTTTGGAGATTCAAAAACTCTAGGATCCAAAGCTTTGTACCATTGCCAAACCACTTCTGCAAGCTCCTCGAGTGTGATCAAATCAAGTTTGAAGCAAGCAAGATCCAATTTTGCACAATATTGAAGGTAATTTTCAGAAAACTTCTTCTCTTCGATTCTCACTCAATTCTCATCAATTCTCTTGGATCTTTGGTTGTCTAAAGTCCTACCAATGTAGGCAAGAAGATTGAGTTGCTTTGAGGTCAAATCGAAGCAACTCAGTTGACACACCTCAAAATTCAACTCCTCATATCCTTCTATATGCGTGGAGTTAGTTAAAATTGAGGTCAGATTCGTGCTCTACGCCATTTTTTCTTTCCGATCATGTCCTTTTATTTCATTTTCTTAATGGTGATGAGTGAACCAGTCCGGTGGACCTCGCTTGAGAAGGTGGCCAGAGGTCCAGCGCCGGTGGTGTGCTGGATAGGTTATGAGCCATTGATCTCATTTAAAATGTTTTAATCTTGGGCGTTGGTTGTGATTACCACGCGTGTGGCGCGCTGACTAAGTTCCACCATGGAACGCGCGTTTCCATCCACTTGATCTGCCACCTCAATTAATGAGGGAGATCAAGTGGTCCACGTTTTTTTGATTTTCTGATTTTCATTTTATTTAATTTGATTTTCATTAATTCATATTAATTTTAATATTGATCCAAAAAATATGAGAGTTTCACCAAAAAAATTTAAATAAATTCCTCTTTCATATTTTGAATTAAAATTATCTTTTAGATTATTATTAATATTTTTCATGATTTAATTGATTTTATGAATATTTTTAATCATTTAAAAATACTTTTAAGCCTCTAAAAATTCTGAAATTTTTTCTCCAAGGTCCTTCGACCTTGTTTGACCTATGATAAATCTCATGGCCATTTATTTGGTGTTTTGATGAGGTTTTAGGAATTTGAAAAACCATATTTAATTTAATGCTTTACTTTTAGTATTTTAAGTTGAATAAATGCCAAATAATTGTGTTGAGCTATTTTGATGGTTTGTATAAGTTTGTCTTGTGTTGTTGGGCCTTGGTCAAGGTTGATTTGACTTTGCTAGGTTAAGATCATTGGATTTTGGGGATTGATGGAATGTACATTCAATCTCCCAAAATGAATGAATGATATTAATTTGGTAAAAGTCCTCCTTTGACCAATTTGAGTTTTGATTCATTCCTTTCTCTCTTCATCTAATTCCGCTTCTTTATGCATCCATTTCATTTGGTTTATGATGTCTCTAAATCCTAAGGCCAGTTGATTGAAAAATTAACATAAATATGGATGATATTAGGCCACATCTTTTGCATATTCTTTTTATGTGTGGTATGTTTCATAAGCATAGTCCATTATACTATGTCTCTAACATGCATTAACACCAAAATTCTATTGCCCGACCTCAGATAGTTGTGACTTCTACATAAGTGCAATTACGATTACTTAACATAACGCTAAATTTTTGATACAAAAGGCATATCATTCTAGTTAGTGAAATTGTAAGTCTCCCATGTTTCATGGTATTGTGTGGAAATTTGGCCTTTTTCCTTCCTTTGGAAGATTTCTTGGTTCAAGGATCCATGCTTGTGATAAGTGGGTTGAGTGTTCTCCAAAGAATGACTTAAAATGAAAAGCAAAAACAATACTAACTTCTAATTCATTAACAACTAACATTTAATTTGATGCCATTTACTTTTAATGCACTTTAATTTTTAAGCTATATTCATTTGTCGTTATTCATACCATTCTAATTGTTTATGTTAACGTCCTTTTCACTTTGTCCACTTGGACCATATTGTGTGATATATCTTGTTTGTGTATACTTTGTTTGCTTGTATGGTCTTTGACCATTAATGTACATAATAAGAACAAAAACCCAAAAGAAAATTATGTGGACTGTTGGTTTGATCATGGACAATTGGACTTAGAATCTAGGCAACTTCCCTATGCAAAAGGACTTGGCGAATACCAACTTTCATGAAACCAAGTGCTTACAATTTGAAACTTCATCTGATACATCCTTTAAGATCCCTTTGAGTTCATTTGCAACATGGTCATTGTGAAGTTGTTATTTTGAACCTAAGACTTGTGGAATTCATCTGCTACATAGGCCTATTTGAAGAAGATCATGGAGTTGCTAAGCTTGGATGTGGCTATCTTTATTTGATGCCTTTCTCTTCAAGATAATATTGTATGCATTGTTTGTTGCTTGATTCTAATATCCAAGGGAATTTGGGGTTTCTATATGACATTCTTGTCTATTGGATTGCTACCCATCGGTCAGATCTTTTCAACTCTTAACTTTTAAATTTGTGCTTAGGATTAGTCTCTTCATCTCCTCCCCATTTCTTTAATTTCAAAATCTCTTCCTCTCTTTTAATAAATATTTGTTTGTACTAGTGTTTTTTTCTAAAATTTAGACCTTTGTAAACTAGAAACTTTGGCATTATGCCATTGTATTTTTAAAACTCCTTTTCTTAGTCAAACTTGTAAACAGACTTAATTATACTTGACTTAAACTTTCAAAAAGCCAAAAAGAACTAACTCATTCAAACCATTTTAGGCCTTTGTGCATTTCAAACTTAATTTTTGTTAAAAGCAATACATCCACTTTGAAATTTATACCACGAACTACGAGGTTTTGATCCCTCATTTTTATGTTGGTACGTAGACACAAGTCCAAAAGTCTTGTCAAACACAAAAAATATAATTAATGAATTCTTTTCTCACCCCCCTCATTCCATTTGTTTGTATAATTCAATTTGTACAAAATGCATATGCACACAAAAAAGGGCTCCTTAGGAGTACCTAGGACACTTTGGGTGCTAACACCTCCCCTCTGTGTAACCAACCCCCTTACCTGTAATCTTTGACATTTTATTAGTTTTGATTTGAAAACTTCTTACTTTTGGGTTTTGTTCGTACTTTTCCCTTTTCCCTTAGAAACAATAAAAGCGCGGTGGCAACTCTTGTTATTTGATGTCTTGCTTATCCATAGCTTGATGATCATGAATTTACCGCTACAAAAATTAAGTGGCGACTCTGCTGGGGAGTAGTCTCCAGTGGGTTTAGGCTACTTTTTTGTGTGTATATAATTGTGTATTTGATGTATGTATATTTGTATGTATGATATAATTTTCTTGTTGTGCTTGGTGATCTCTGAGTGGTGAGATAAGTTCTAACCCGAACTTGAGTGAAATTAAGATAGGATGATGGTATAGTCATGTTCGACTTGTGAGTAGTCCTTAATAAGTTGACTTGAGATCCATCTGCTAACTGGAGACCCTTTTGGATTTGGAAGTGTCACATAAGTATTTATGGTTACGCATTACTATCTCTAATTTGGGTCCAAGAAGCTGAGGACCGTAGAACATTTACCCCCTCTTGGCCTATTTAGGACGTAGTGTAGAGACTATTCAAGTGTAGACTTGATAACAATTGTTACGCGATACTACAATCAGACGTGTTTCTCTTGAGAATATTATGGGTCGATGAGTCAGTCATCTTAACCTGTAATATCCGATAGATGGAATTAAGACTCTGGTGTAA
Source organism: Lathyrus oleraceus (assembly GCF_024323335.1). NCBI lineage: Eukaryota > Viridiplantae > Streptophyta > Magnoliopsida > Fabales > Fabaceae > Lathyrus > Lathyrus oleraceus. The sequence goes on along the minus strand of NC_066581.1, from coordinate 51,418,875 downwards.
CACCTCAAAATTTGCCCTCCTCTCTTGGGACTAGCTTAGCATATTGCATTTCATTGTTTAGGGCATTAGGCATTTGCGTATTGCATATCATGAGAGAATAAGCAAGTCATCCTCCTAAGTCTTTCTCAGAAGATAGAGAGGTTAAGAGATGCAAGCCTAAGGGTCTCATAAATTGATCATTAGCCATCTGAGGGTTGCTCTTCAATTAGGGTTTCTTGGTTCCTCAAGGAGGTTGAGTATTATCTTGGTTGAAATGGTACATCATCATCATCATGGTTCATTATTTCTGATCATGTTCTTTGGGATTAGGGTTTTGACCTCTGGTCAACCCTAATCAGTTGCATTCTACCAGTCAGGGTTTTTCAAGGAGATGAGGTCTTTATTGAGATGGAGATCATCATATGATTTTATTGAGCTTGTATAAGCTAGAGTTTCATTTTGGAGTTATTTCATCAAGTGGTTGAGGCTCAAAATCATCTGTGCATGTTCAAGTCATCTGTCAACCATAAAAGTCAACAGAAAGTCAACTGAGGGCTAGGAGGTGGAGAAATGAGTTTCAACATCTCATTCATGTTCAAAGGGGGCTTATTCATCATGTCAAATGCATATCTTGAAGAATATGAGGTCAAGTCAAAAGTTTCCAAAAAATGGAAAGTGACCTATAATTGAAAGTTTCCCAAAATGGAAAGTTTTTTGTTCAAATTCAACTTGATCTTGCATCACCAAATAAGCTTCAAATGAATTTTTGTCCAACATGAAAGTTGAATATCTCTCTCTCCCATTTCCAAAAAGTCCAAGATCATGAATTTATGATGTGTGGTTGAGGAGATATGGTCAAATCATTGTCAAGTGTGCATGGAATTTCAAAAGGGCATAACTTTTGTTTCATAACTCCAAATTTGGTGCCTCTTTTTCTAAAACTCTTCTCTTGACATGAACTTTCCAAATCATTCATCACATTTCATAAAATCTCATCACATAATCATGTGATTTTTCAAGCCATTTTTGGAGGGAAATTCACAAATTTGAAATCTATGCATCATGGGAGCTTTCTACCATTGCCAATGTGTTTAAAAGATGATTTTGAGTGACTTTGATCAAGAAAATGTTACTGTTCACGTCCATTTGCTCCATGCACCATGCAAAATGTCATTTTTGGTCATAACACCTTATTTTGATTAATCACAACTAAATCATGCCTAATTTTAATTAGTATGTGATTAGTGAAGCATATAAATAGAAAAACCTAACAGAATTTCAGTTTAGCTTCATAAATTCTAGATCTAGATCTCAAAATTCTTTTTCCCTCCATTTTTTCTCCAAATCAAAACTTCAATTTCTTCCACATAGTGCATTGATTTTCTTCCATATTCTTGTTCACTGACCTTCATTTAGCATAGATGAAGCATTGGTTTGGAAGATTCGAGCAAGAATTGAGCACTTGAAGATCAAGAACATGATGATGGAGATTCAAATCTAAGCTAGATCCAAGCCATTCCAAGCTTCATTTTCAACTTAAGAGGTGTTAACAAGGTTGATATAAGGGATTTGGATGCTTTTGGACACTTGAACCTACCACTGCCATTGTTGGAGCTTCAAGAGGTCACATTTTCGAACCTCCTAATTCATGATTTTATGTGCATAGAATTGTAGAGTTTTTCATGGTGAGAATGCTGATATAAATTTCGTGTGATTTGGTGCAATATTCATGAAGTTATGTGGAATTGAAAGTTTGTAGATCTAGAAAGTTTTCCTTCGATTCTTGAAATTCATGATGAATTAGTGTGAATTGTTTATGGATTCGTGTTCCTCGTTGCATAGGCTTCGTTTTGATATAAAATTTGTGAAATTCTGGGCACTTTGGAAAATTCTGGAAAAAACGCATGAACATTCATGTTGTTCTTCATCATCTTCATGAAGAAGATGAAGATCTTCGTGTTACGTCGGTTTTGCGTCCTCTGCGTCGGTTTGAACCGTCGCTAGCGTAGAACTAGGGCTCGCTGCCAAAACGGCAGCGTTTCATGTCCAGGCGCTCATTTCAAATTGCTACCAGGTTCGATTCCTGGTAGCAGCGTTTTTCAAATTATTTCACAATTATGCTTTTCCCTCCCTAATTTCATGTATGTGCCATTTTCATTTCATTTTTTTTCCTCCAACTTCCAAAATTCATAACTAATTGAAAAATGGCTCAATTAATTCCAAATTTTTTGTAGCATGATCCTATGTTTGTCTAGAATTATTTGGTGGTAATTTCATGATTTTACACTTTCTGGATTTTGAATTGTGGCTGAGTATGTGAACGTGTGTACATTTGTGACCTTGCTCCATTCATCTTATCAAAATGCTCAAAAATAATCCAAATGCCATGAAATTTTGCATGATTGTTCCTAACATGTTAATGGATGTTTTAGGATTGGTTTGATATTTTTATCATTTACCATTTCTGTTTTATGCATGTGTTAACTTGGTGTGACAATATGTGTCACATAATTTGATGATCAACTTGTGCAATTTTATTTCCATGCCAATTGAACTTGGACGCTTCTGATTTTTTTTATGATGATTGTTTGGGATGTATTGAATGTTCATAAATTTTTCCAGAATTATTTGAATCATTTCTGTTTTGATTTGGAATTTTCATTCTCAATGTCCATTTGTGAGCTTTGAAATTGTCTTTGACTTCTCTTGCACATGAAATGCCTTTGCTAGATGATTTTGTTTTGGTCCTTTTTAGGACATATTCATATGTGTTTGAAGTTGCATTGTGTTGAATTTCAGCTCCTGTTTTGGATTTTTTCTTCACTTTTGACCCTAGGCTTTGACCTAGTGGTTTGGACTTACATTTGAGTTGTGAATTTCAGGTTCAAGCACTTAATCTCCATGGTGGATGATGCTTCATCATTTAAATGTTGATATTTGTTATTGATTGCTAACATTTGTACTTTCTGGGTTGATGACAACTCATTTGTGTTTGCCTTAGGGCTTACTCATTGTGCATATTGATTTGTCTGTCTGTTTGATAGTGACTGTTGTCTGTTTGTTTGAGTATTGTACTGATTGGTTTAGCTGTTTCCACAGGTACCTAAGTTGCTTTAAGTTCATTTGAACTTTGCTTGGCTTGCTTGTGGTTGGCATACCACTTAGGTAACTTCCTTGATCTTCATGTAGTCTGGAAGACCTGTCATGTTATGTTGGCAGGCACCTGTCTGAAGCCCTCCTTAAGAGGCAATGTTTGTGTTTGTTTAATTTTGTGCCTTGTACATTCAAAGACCTCCTAAGTGAAGAGGCATTGGCAGATAAGAGGGATGTGCAATCCATCCCCTGTTATTCAGTTGTGTCATTCATTTTGCTCACACCTAGTGTTGATGCATTTTGAATAAAAACCCAAAATCTTGTCCATAGAGTCAGTCATTTTATGGAGAAGAGTTCCTACATTCTGGACTCCCACACTTTCATTGTCTGAAGCTCTCCCAGGCCAGGGATAAGAGCTGTGAGGTCTTACCCTCACTTCCCATTTCACCTGCTTCACCCTAACTCTCAATGTTAGGGTTAAGAGTAAACAACACCCATTTCCAGTTGGCTTGTTTGTCGAGGTTGATGTGACCCCTTGACTAAAGCCCATCCTTGTATGAGCCACTTGTTTGCATATAGTGTGGGCTTGCTCTCTTGTGAATGCTTGTTTGCTATTTATTTGCTGTTTCAACTTGCTGCCTGTGCGAGTTGGGTTATGTTAGATACCTCAACCTAGGACCATTGTGGATTGCATGATAACTATTAGGCTCGAGTCAGACTCCCTAGTAGCTTGTTATCTCCCTAGTCTCTGGTTAGGTTAGAAGTTCTTTCCCTGTTAAGGGGAACTACGTTGCCCTGATCCTCATACCAGATGAGGTACGTAGGCAGGAGATCGTACGAGATCTCTCCGGGCACCCTTTTTCTTTTTGTGTGTGTTTGCTTGACAGCTAGCAGGCTCGAGTACCAGACTCCATGTTAGTTTGTTTGTTCAACTTTTTTGTTGCTTTTGACGACTCAACGTCCGGTTAATCGCTTATTTGCTTGGAGTCTGATGTAAGTCCAGCGATTGGCATTCGGTTTCCTCTTGTGTGTTTGTTTGTTTGGAGTCTGACATAAGTCCAGCGATTGGCAGTCGGTTTCCTGTTTGTTTGTTGTGTGCTTGGAGTCTGATGTAAGTCCAGCGATTGGCATTCGGTTTCCTTGTTCGTTTGTTTTATGTGGAGTTGGACGTAAGACCAGCCATTGGCAGTCTGTTTCCATTTGTGTGTTTCTTTTGACGTCTCAGCGTCTTCGTGTTGTGTGTTTGTTTCGGCGTGCGTCAGCCGAACTACGGTAGCTCTGATTCTCATTTCAGATGAGATACGTAGGCATAGGATGCGATATCCTAGCGAGCCCGTTCCCCCCTTCTTCCATCCGTGTTTTATTCCAGTGTGCGTGCATTCTTTTGAGCAGTTTATTTAGCAACCTTATTCTATTCTTCTGAGCGTCGATCCCGTCGAGTACGACGAACGTGAGGGGTGCTATTACCTTCCCCTTGCGTAACCGACTCCCAATCCTTGAAATCTCCGGTCGTAAGACCATTTCCTTTCCAGGTTTACTTCGAGCGTTTCCTTTCCCTCCTTTGGGATAAATAACGCACGGTGGCGGCTCTGTTTGTTTTAGCTTTTCCCGCCGGTTGTTTTTCGCGGATGCGACATCTGGGAACTTTTTAGAACATGATCTACAGGTTTCAACCATAGTTAACTCCTTTGGGGTGGTTCTTACCCAGACTCCATGCTCTTGACTCACAACAAACCCTTGATTCTTGGTTGATCCAATCAAGTCTTGTCAATATCAATGGAACTTGGGTGTTGATAAGGTGTAAACCATAATCCACCAAAATGGATGATTGATCTTGACAATGACTTGATTCCTCCCTTGACCTTTGTTTGCTTGCCTTGTGTGTGATCCCTTATTTGTGATTGTTGCATTTATGCATTCATGCGCATCATAACATTCATCACACGAAAATTTAAAGGAACTGAGGTATTATTAGCAAATATTTTCAGACCATGGATTATGGATGAAGGAACACTAAGAAGTACAGTTTCAGATGTCTCGATTTGAAAGAGTTAAGGAAGCTAGCATCTTTTGTATTAGATCCCTTGGACTTCAAACAATGACATGGGAAGTTATTGTCTATCTTGTCTGCTGATGTGGTTGAAGGACTCCTGAGTGTGCTAGTTCAGTTCTATGATCCTCTCTACGGTTGCTTCACTTTCCTAAATTATCAGCTTGTGCCTACATTGGAGGAGTATGCCCATCTCTTAGGGATACCCGTTTCTACTAGAGTGCCTTTTAGTGGATTGGAGGAGATTCCCAGATCTAATCTTATTGCTGAAGCTCTTCATTTGAAGAAATCTGAGATAAAGGCTCATTGGGCAAAGAAAGGAGGGTTGTTTGGGTTGCCATCTGATTTCCTCGTCATGGAAGCTACTGCCTTTGCTCAAGCCGGTAGTGTGGACACTTTTGAAGCTATCTTTGTGTTGCTCATTTATGGATTAACCTTGTTCCCTAACATTGACGGTTTTGTTGATGTTAACGCCATTAGACTTTTCTTGACTGGGAATCCCGTGACTACTTTGTTGGGTGATATGTACTTCTCTTTACATTTAAGGAATTCTAAGGGTGGTGAGACTATTGTCTGTTGCATTCCTCTTTTGTATAAGTGGTTTATTTCGCACTTGCCTCAGACACCTGCTTTTGTGGAGAACAAACAATGTCTGCGGTGGTCTCAGAGACTTATGTCTCTCACTAATGATGATATAGTTTGGTATGATCCTTCTTTGAGCAGTTTGGAGATTATTGATTATTATGGTGAATTCTCTAATGTGCCTCACATTGGTACAAAAGGAGGAATTAACTACAACCCTGCTTTGGCTAGTCGTCAGCTTGGGTTCCCCTTGAAAGACAAACCTAATAACACTTTGTTAGAAGGTCTTTTATATCAAGAGGGTAAAGATCCCCAACATTTGAAGTAGAAGATTGTGCATGCTTGGTATAATGTGCATAGGAAAGGAAGATCCGAGCTTGGTCCGTGCAATTGTGTAGCTTTGGAAGCTTACACTCTTTGGGTGAAGAAGAGAGCTTTGGAGTTGAAGATGCCTTATCCTTGTGAGAGATCTATGTCTATGGTTGTGGTTGAGCCATTAACGCTCCCTAACCAATATGTAGAGGAGTTGAAAGACGCACTCGCCAAGATGAAGCAAGAGAAAGATATGTGGGAAGAGCGTTTCCGTGCTTTGAGCAAGAAGCATGAAGAGTTGCAGTTGGAGTCTAAGGACAAAGATGCACTTATCGAGCTACTTGAAGACTGAGTGATAAAGAGACAGAGAGAGCCGGAGGTTTCATCTTCCTCTAGCATGCCTCAGCCTTCCGTTGCTTGGAAGAAGATTGTTGATCAACTTGTCCTCGAGAAGACTCAAATGAAGGCTTCTTTTGAGACCGAGATTCGGCGCATTTGAAGGAAGTACGCGCCTACAACCAGGCCTTCTTATATTGTTGTTAGGGATTCTTAGGATGACTAGTCTCCTTTTCTCTTATATTTTTATTTGATTTCTGAAATTGTACTCAGTGAAATCCTTTCAATTATATAAATAAAAAGAGATTTTTGGTCATATCAAATT